>NC_071408.1:19348137-19470637 GCF_017976375.1 Cuculus canorus | reverse complement strand
ATGCTCCGTCCAAGCAGCAGCGGTGAGCACAGAGGGTGCAGGGGTGGCAGGGAGGGACAGGGACCCGACCCATGCACGTCACTGCACGAGCACACACAGAAAAATTAAAAGATGCTAAAAGAAAAAGTTGCTGGCAGTTGCTCAGCCAGCGTGGCTGATGCTGTACTCTGACAGTTCCTTAGCACTACCCCTTCCTCGCACTCGGCACCTGCTCCTGCGCTCTCGCCTGTTACCTGCCTCCTACAAAAATCATTCTCATTTTTTTATACCCTTTATTATCGAGGCTGTTGGCCGAGGTTGCCCAGGGTGTTGGTGCAGGAACCAGGAGGGGCTCCAGGAGGGCAGCCAGACCCTGCCCCGTGCAGGGCAAAAGTTGTGCTGGGAGGAGACACCCACAGGGCCACCACTGGGGCTTGGTCACCCTCTCCTGCTCTCTCCTTCCTTTTCTTGCACTCCTTCATTCTCACTTTCTCTTTCTTCCTGCAGAATTAAAGGTTCCTGTCAGCATCTAAGGAAATAAATCCCATTTATTATTTATTGCTATCAAAATGTGTCAGCTTGCCTTGGGACGCAGGAAGAATACACAATAGCCCTCTAAAAGAAAAATAAAAACTTCGGGTGGAAAGATTACGTGGTGGTGGTTATGCAGAGAAAAGTGGTACAAAGCCTGTCAAAAAGTGTGTGGTGCTGCGCACCGGGGAGAAGCCTGCTGCCCCAGCTCTGCCTTTGTTAGTGAGGTTTCATTTATCACCGTTTGATTTTTTATCAGTGGAAGAAATAGGGGCTGAAAATCCCATTATGGCCATAAACACCAAAGTCCACACTGAAGCCCCTTTTTCCCCGCTAAAGGATGCTCCATGGCATGGCGGGTAGGGAAGCTGCAGCAAGTGCAGTGGTGACAAAGTATTTATACTGAGTTTTGACATGTTGGGCATTTTTGCCTTTCTTTCCCCAAATGCAGACTGTGACAAATTGCTTTTGTATTACTGATATATAATGTTTAGAAATTTCCAATCTTCTCTCAAGCTTATAGTTCTTTCAAAGGCATCCTGAAGGATTACTCACATACATGAAACAACGGCCTTTTAAATTCCTGTTACTGGCAGATCTGGCTACTTCGTTTCTCCCTTAAACCTAAATGTTCCTGATGATGCGACAAGAAAGGGTCTCGGGGAGTATTACCGAGGCGGTGGGTTTATCCGATGTCTTTTATGTGCCAAAGACAAGCCAAGATTGGAAATATTTATTGGTCCAGTACTTCAGCAACACGGTATTAATTGTCTCCGTGTGTTTTGATAGGTAGTTAGCACAAGGGTATTAATGAAAGTAACACCACTTCATTTTAAAATTAACTGCTTGGCCATTCAGCAACATGAGCTGATAAATTATGGCAATAAATTTGCAACAGAGATTTATGCCACTGTAACTTGTGCTCGGGCCACAGACACGCTCCAGTGGCGCTGGGGGGCGGGTGCCACGGCCAGCACCCCCACGTCCTTACCTATAGGCAAGGCTTACCTATAGCTCCAGCGGCTCTTAAATCCTTCCAGAACTTTGGGGTCAGGAGTTTCATGATCTTTAGGGCTCAGCAGTTCTGGCGCTCCTCTAAAATAAACGATGCTCAGGGGCCAAAGGGACCCTCTTTGCCACAGGCAGTTGGAGGCATGGCCAAGTCTCTAGTGGGAAACGGGATGCTCCAAGCCACCTTCCCTTCCTCTGGATGGATGGAAACAGAGCCGAGCTTTCTTCATTTTCTTATTTTTATTGAGGATGCTGGAAAGGAGAGGAACCACCTGATAAATCATGCAATTCTCCCTACTTTCCCCAAAACCTTTGAAATACATAGTCAGGCTGCTGGTGCTGCAAGCTGGCAAGATTATTATTATTATTATTATTATTAGCCAGTGATTGGGCTCCTGCTTGCCAGCACTGGACCCACCATGTATTTATTTCTGTCCCACTCTTCCCTGCCATGGGGCAAAGTGTCTCTGTGGTTCAGGCCAGACTCTGATCCATCCCTTTCTCCAGGGTTTTTTTTTTTGCACAATTTGCTCCTGACAGGAGGCAACGGGCAAGCGGGGGGCGCAGCCTGCCCTGTGCCATGGAAATACTCATCTGCAGGGCCCGAATGGCAGCTCCCTGCCTTGGGCAGCCGAGAAACTGGGAAATGTTCCTATAAATATGATTCATACAAAATAACACCTGCCTGCATATTGCATTATCCAAACCTATTAGGCTGAAGGAGATGCAGCCAAGTATTTTGGTATATGGGATTTAATTTTTTCCCCCCATTGTTCATTATTTCCCCACAGAAATGTCATAATCGGGTGCTTTTTTTTTTTGTTCCAAAGCTAGAGAAATGCCACACTTTGTCATTGGGTGGAAGACGCACAAGTTTGAGAGAACTTCAGCTGGATGTTGCATTTATAAATAAATGTGACAAATTTAATAGAGTAGGATAGGTATTTGAATTATTGATTGTTAAATATTTAAGCTGCAAGTCCCCATCCATCAGCATGTGTGAGAAAGCTCGGGGCAGATTTATGGTGCTGGAGTTTCCCTGGTTAGCTGGCATTTGGCATTTCCATTAATTATAGCCCACACATTCAGGTTTTTTTCAGGATTCGTTAGAAGTATGTATAAAAGATGTCCCTATTATACCATTTAAATATTGTTTGTGCAACTGGAACATGTTTTCTATTGGGGATTAATAAACTGTTTGATTTAGGGGAAAATTAAATTAGAAGGTGTAAGTCTCAGGAGACGAATGCTTTATTTGAAAGGGTTTCCACCACTGGAAAGAACAAAGTTTTTCTTTTATGTATAAATATTTTGCTCCAAGTGTTTCCTGGGGTCTGCGGGTGAGTGGAAAGTCTCAAAAGTGCCCCTTGGTGATGGGGAGCAGGCAAGGAGGTGCGAAATGTGGAGGGGGCAGGATGAAATACATTGTATTTATTAAAATTAGGGAGATAAGGTTTCCCTGCTAATTATTTCCCCAGGAAGGATGCGAGCTTCATGTCTGTGCCCGAGTCCCCGGGGCAGGAAGGGTCTGTGCGAGAGGAGGAAACTGCCTGGGGCCCTCAGGTCAATAACAAAAAAAAATCCGTCCCGAAATACATAGCTGTATGATAGATTGTAATTGCTCAAGGAGAGCCATTACAGCCCATTAGGTCAATGCTATGCATTTCCAAAGTGCTTTAATTAATACATATTTACATCAGGTAATAACAAGGATTTCTCTGTGCCATGGTATTAGGCCAAGAAAGGCTCCTAACTTTCATAATTCAGGGAGGGCGCGCCAGTTTAGTCTTTTAGTGCTTTATTGTGTGTTATAGAAATGCATTCTGATGTCACAAGCAGCAGGAAAATCATCATCCAGCAAAGGCATCGCATTGCCCCCATCCTGGAAGGCGACTGGGTCCCTCACAGTGCTGGCGGGGCTACAATGGCCCCGCTACGATGGCTTCACCAAATTCCCCATCGCAACCCCCTTGTCCCATCGCAACACTCCCAGTTGTTCTTTCAGAGTCATAAATAAGTTACTGGCAAGATAAATCACCATTGCTGTGAGCGGAGTGATGCAGCGGTGCCGCCGCAGCCGGGCTCCGGGGCTGCAGGATGCTGGCGCTGAGAAGGCAATCCCAGATTATTCTGAAGAAGGTGACCCACACCCTCCACAGCACTTTTAAGTGGTAATTTTGCTTTCGAACAACTAGTCTCAATGGGGCTCGGCTGCCTCCCCGTGTTGCCCATCTTCCCCCGGGCGCTGCTGGGACGCTGCACCCACAATTAAATACATGCCCTTAATTGCTGCAATTCTGTGTCCACTCGGCGTTCAGTCTGGTGGTGTAAAACTCATGGGACATCAATTTAATTGCAATACTAGTCCCATACGTGTGCCTTGGCATGAGAATCGGAGGTGGTGCATCTCTCCCAGCTCTGAAACGTGGCCCCTGGTTGAGCCGAGCGTGGGCTGGGAGCTGCGCGGTGAGCGCGGCAGGTGAGCGCTGGGGTAGAACTGCTTGAGGTGACTATAATAGTATAAATGCTGTAAGGGGTTTTTTTCTGCCTCTTCCCCCCCGAACTCGAGCACAAATTAGAAACGGCACTGCTAAAAATCACTGGTCTATCCGCAAATTTTAATTAAAACCTAAATAAATCATTTTTGTCGCTGCACTTGCATATAAACAATGAGGGAGATGGCACACTTACAGCAGCTTGTCAGCGTTTGGTGACTAATGAGTCGCTGTGAAAATACAATCTGAAGGGCTGGAATTGAAAGCAGATTCCTTGGCTAACGAAGGGCACATGCGACCTCGCCATGGCCATCGTAGCAGAAGGCACCGAAACCACCTCTTGGGGCTGGCGGGGGAAGGAAAAATTTCGTTAAGGCTGGCAGGACGAGTCTTTATTAAATAAAGCGTGGTGCTGTAATGCGATATTGCAGCTGCAGCCTTTCTGCCACGTTATGGAGTGATGTTTTTCCCCTGTCCTTGTAGCAAACAATAACCATATGCTGGATTTGTTACCAAATGTTTATTTTATTTCTTCATTAGTACATGTCGAGGACTTGGAAAAAGAAGTTTCATTGCTTCAAGCTCTCGGGAAGAGCTTATAAGCAGGATATCTCATGCAGAAGCGCCCACGCTCAGGGCCCGCTTGCAGCAGGAGCTGCTGGCTGTTGCACGTTGCTGTGTGCTACCGGGTATCCCCATGGCACCCTTGGAATCTGAGGTCCCACTGGGGATGTCTGGCGCACGCAGGAGTGGAGGAGCCAGACTGGTGACACCGTGCGAATCACGTTGCTCCTCCCGGCCCTGCAGCACCATCAGGAGGAAGGCCAAGAGAGACTTCAAAGATAAACAAATGCTTCTTCTATGTTTTACAAACCCTCTGTATCTGATGGGACGGGCAGCACCGGGGCTGAGGGGATGAGCGGTTGTTTCGTGCAGCAGAACCAAGTTTCTAGCTGGATAATGGAGCACAGAACTTGGCCATCAGCTGGTGAAGCCCATGAGCTGCTGACGTCCAGTGAGAATGGAAACCCCAAGGCCCTGGCCAGCTGTGGCTCTCGAAAAGCCTCTGAGCTAAAAGTCAGTTTTACAAAGTAGCTTTCTCCTTTCTGAAAGTGATGGCCTTGGCCCAGCTCTGCCCAGGACTCTTGGGCTTAGCCTTCGGCGGCATGGACTGGAAGAGCCTCAGCGATGTTGCTGGTGCTTGCTGGGGCCAAGTGGTTCTTAGGCATTGCTCCACCACAAAGCTGTCGCCTTGCATGGACCCCTCTGCCCCTTCCTCCCCACATGGACCCCACCCTTGCATTGACACTCCCTCTCCCTGCACGGACCACCTCCTTCCCACATAGACCCTCCTGCACACACAGACCAGCAACCCCACCATGGGAAAAAGTCCTCCCAAGGCCAGCATTGTGTTTCCACCAGTAAGTTTCTATGAATGTTCTCAGTTTGATGAAACACCATTTTATCAGGGAACATTTTCTCCACCAAATACTTACGGTAGATCTATGTTTCAAAGTTTGGGACTTTCCCCCTCAAAGGACTGACTCTCCAGGCTATAGCAACTCTCCCACACAGAGCTTGGAGCTATGGTTCCTCCAAAACTTGCAGTGGCACAACACTCGCTGCAGCCCTGCACGTGCTGGCAGCCCCACGCGCCACAGTAAATGATTTCCAGCAAGGCCAAAGAATAGTCGTGCTCTCAGAATACCCAAGAATGATGCTATCATCACCAAGAATGATGCTATTTCCACAAGAACAATGCAATTTCCACTCAAGAAGAATGCTGTTTCTTTTGGGGGTGATGGAAGCTCATCCCAGAGGATCTCAAGCAAGGAAATGCCTGAAAGGGGGGCTGGGCTGCCTCGCTCGCTTTGGCTTACGCTCTCACCCTCTACAGCAGCCTTGTGAAAAGAAAGAAAAGTATTATGGTGGGTGAGTGTTTCTTCTGCAATTCGAAATCCAGTCTTGACAGGGGGGAAGAGAAAAAAAATCCAACCGCTCCCAACTGCAGCACATGCTCATGGAAACAAGATGTGGCACACATGGGGCTGTCCCAGGGAGAAAGTTTGCTAAAAATAACATATGCAGATTATGTACATGAAAATGTCATGAAATACCAGCACATAAAACCGTGTGGTAGTTCAGGCTGTTGCAGTTACAGCTTAGACGTGCCAGATGAAGGGTATGCAGCATTAGGTGCATCTGCAGCGTGAGCCGGGCGTGGGGCCAGCTCCCCTCTCCAGCCATCAGGACCTCGCCATACAGAGACAAGACCTCGCAAAATTATGGAGGGACAGGGGTTATTACTGTTTTCTGGCTAAGGAGTGACAGGGATAGCCCTTGGGCTACCTCGAAAGCCCTTGTATCTGTGAAGGGTTTGTTCTTAGGGGCTGGGGAGGTGCTGGGTTGGTGGCTGCTCCACAAGCCAGGAGCAAACCTGGACATGGCCAAGCTGGAGCAGCTAGAAACACCCAGACAGGAGGATTTGTGCCAGGAGAGGTTTAGATGCGATATCAGGAAAAATTTATTCACTGAAAAGGTTGTCAAGCATTGGAACAGGTTGCCCAGTGAAGTGATGACCTCTGGAGATACTGAAAAGACATGGAGATGTGGTGCTTAGAAACATGTTTTAGTGGTGAATTTGGCAGGGCTATATTTATAGTTAGACTTGATGATATTAAAAGCCCTTTCCAACCCAAATGATTCTGTGATTTTGTGATCCTACGGTTTCCAGCTGTGGAAGTTTCCTGGGTGCTGGAGGGGGCTGTGTCCAGTGAGCCAAACCTCTTGGAGAGCAAAGCGTCATTCATCCCAGACAAATCAGACCCCTACCAATTGCTTTGCAAGAGGAATGATCCCAGCAACTAATTTTGCTCTGTGTATGGGAGGATCTCGGTGTATGTTGCTGGCACTAACCAGGCCTGCCAGAACCCCCTGAAGTCCTTCATGGTGGCATTACGAAGCAGCTGACATTTTCTGTGTTCCCTGCTCAGTCTTCTAGCTGCAATGTAAATTTTCCTTGATTTCTGCTTTCGTTATTTGTGTGCATCAACACACTGGTTGTTTTTACATGGTGACCCACAATAACTCATTTTAATATGTACTTAGATGGCACAGTTGGGCTGCAGGGGTGTCGGGGGAACGCAGCAGCTCCGGCTGCAAGGAAGTCATCACTTCTGTATTTTGGGGGAGCATGGCAGGGCGATGGGATCCTTTCGCCTCGCTGTCCTGCTGGAGCCCTCCATGCTGGTAGAACTGGTGCTGGGCCATCTCCATTGGTGGCCAAACCCATGGATGAACTTTTTTTAACTGTCAATTTTAATAAAATATTCATTTTTATTTAATTTGTGGCCCCCCTGTTCTCTTCTCTGTTTGATCTTCAAGACACAATGGCTCTTGCTAGCAGAAATGTAGCAGTGCTCTTGGAGCCCCCAACCATGGAAAAGGAGGGGGGGCGCCTCAGGCTACATAATTCCATGTATATTGGGGATATAAATTTTGTATTGTAATTTGTCCTCACATCAGGATGCGCTGCTGTTCTCCCCACACCTGCAGTGAAACCAGCCTGACCTCAGGTCACTGCTTCTGCCTCTTCATCACTTAATATTAAATACTAGTAATTAAATATTAGTAAATATTTAAGTTAAACGGAGCTGACTCTGAGTTAGGAAAATCATAAGTTACCGGATGAAGTCAGCAGGGAGTGGGGTCACCCTGAGCGGGGGGAGGGCACACCCCACCAAGGGCACCGTGCCACGCTCCCAGTCTGGCTTTGGGAGCTTCTTCCTCAGCACCAGGCAGGTAGGAAATCCACTGCTGATGTGTTGTTTGTATTTGTAAAGCATCAGGCAGGTATTTGGGCTGAGCCCTCCCTGCACGTCTCGGCGATGTCTGCGGCAGGCGGGGAGCAGCCTCTGTCCTCCGCGATGGCTGACAGCACCCCCAGCCCTCACCGACTATAGTATTCTCTTAAGTTATCCATGTTACACATTTTAATCACTTTTCTAGCAAATAAAGTTTTTACTCAGTTGGTCATCCGGAATAAAATTACTTAAAAACAGATTCTTACATCCACCCCCCCCTCCTTCCAGGATACTTTTTATTTCATGCAGCAAAAGCTCCGGCGGCTCCCAAGGCCCATTGTACGGCACACAGAAAAGAACCAGGATTCATTGCTTTCTCGTTATTTTGTCCTTTTCCGGGATATTGCCAGGGATTTTTTTTTTTCTCCTCCTTTTCTTTCTTTCTCTCCAGTCTGCCTGAAAGGAGTTGATGGAAGGAGAGGAATATTCATCTCCCAAGTTTGCTCACGTGGCTGGTGGCGTCTCTGCAAACTTTTCTCGCCGCCATCCCTGCACACGGTACGGTGCGTGCCTGCACGGCGGCACACTCGGCAACCCCAGCGCCGGGACAGCCATCTGAAGAATGAAGCTGTTTGTTTGCTCCGGGTCCAGCTATTTGTCTCTGGCCATTTTGCCTCCAAAGCTTCAATATTTAATGAGATCCGGGCTGGCCGGGCGCTGCGCAGCCATGGCCGGGCGCTGCGGCTTGGTTTCCTGCAGTGCAGGGAAGGCTGTTCAGGAGGGGGGGAGTGAGTTTTTTACTGCGGCAGATGGGACTCTTTTTATTTTGATTTATTTTCAGTTAATAACTTTTAACCTCCTGAAATGAGGCAGCTGCCAATAGGACTCCATGCAAGGGTACAGCCTGGAAAATGCTGGGGGCTCAGCTAGGGGGGCACAGGCACCTCTCGGCCAAGCAGAACCCAAAGGGAAGGTTTGTGGCTTGAGGAATGACCCTGGGGTGTAGGGTCATTATTTATTTAGGAAACACACACACTTAATGGGGAAACCACTGATCCCCCTTGCCCAGTCCCCAGGGTGCCAAGCAGCCTTGGTTTCTCCACGCAGGAAAATGGTTCAATTTTCCTCATTAAAAAAAGGACAGGAGGGACAAACAAAGATCCCACAGGTAAATCTTCCTAAACATCTCCCTCTTTCCTCATTATCCCATGCCAGAGCCCTCTCACAACCTGCATAGCCCAGCTGGGACACTTCCCTACCTGAGAGTAGATGTCACTGGGCTGTGATCCCCCACCTTTACGGCCCCAGAGCTCTAGCTTGGGGAAGTTCTTCTTATTTTTAAATAATATTTTGTACTCTTTCAGAGGGGTTTGGATTAGGGAATTTTTATTCTTTTTTACAAAGGAAGGTTGGAAGAGGAGCAGTTGCTTGCCTGCTGCTTGCAGAGCTGGTGGACACTTTTGAACGGCAACATCCAACACAATGTCTGATACTCCTAGAAAAGAATAGCATTTTCTCAGTGAGACTTTGGAAAGGTCACCCTGGATGTGGGGCAGGAAAGCTAGCGAGGTCTCCCGTTCCCTTTGGCAAGGAGGGGAGGGAAGGGCTGAAATTCTCTCAGGTGTTGTCTGACACAAATAGGAGAAAATAGCATAGTCTTTAAAAGAACAAGGCTGAGCGATGGAGAGCTCCCCTTCCACGGGAAGGGCCAACTCTCTGTGGCCAACATTCCATAGGGACAACTCTCTATGGGGACAACTGTCCATTGCACAGATCTGTGGGGACAACTCTCTGTTGGGAGCCATTGCAGCTTGGTTTAGGCTTAGGGTTAGACTGTCCTGGCATAGAGTTATCCCATGGAGAGTTGGCTGTGGAGAGAGTTGTCTTAGACTCCGGCCCCTGCAGCCAACACATCCCCTGTGCCACCCAGGGACGACGCAGCATCAAGATGCTCTGGTGGCAAAGCCTGTGCCACGGGGCGAGGGCTGCTGGTTGTACTGCCATTTGCACTCAATGCTGCTGAAAATACCAACTGCCCCGGCCACAGGGCAGGCAGAGGGGCAATGGCAGTGCGCGGTCTTGCAGCCTGATGATATTTGCAAAGCTGCAGCAGACAGGAGCCTCCTGGCTTCCTGCTGAAGGAAAGGGCATTTCTCATCATTTCATCTATAGAAGCAAGGCTTGAAAATGCACACTCTGGAGACAGGAGATGAAGGAAAATCAAATAAAATATACTTTTGAAAAGGATTTTGAGGTGAGACTCATGACTTTTTAATGGACTAGACCGATTTCACTCCTGTTTCACTGCTGGCTGGTACAGCTCTGGCTTCTTGCTGTCCAGTCAAGCTGAGGGTCTTTCCCTGCTGCCACAGGACTCTGATCCAGCCCAACTCCCATGGTTCAGCTACAGGGAAGGGTAAGGGATTCATCTGGACACGCAAAGCGCTATGTGGAGCAGCCAGGAATATATTTGAACTCTTGAGGTCAGGAGTTCAACACCGTGCTGTTACACCCATCTCAGATATTTCATTCCCTTTCTAATTCCTCATCATGAGACAGATCAGCAGAGGCACGGCTTGTTCATGATTTTGGGGATTTCTTCTTGGATGATATGCTGGAAAGTGACTTTAAAGGCTATCCCATCACTGTGCTGGAAGAGGACTGTGAGGCATGAGCAACCATGAAGAGGATGGTTTGGTCATCCAGCACCAAAATCTGAGTGGGAGCAAAGGGAAGTTTGTGTCTGCTCTATATGGATGTGAGAATGTGAACAGAGCTTGCAAGAGCAGCAGTCTACGCTCACCCCCCTCTACGCACACCATTCAAACCCACTTTCTTAAAACAAGAGCTGGGAAAACAGCTGGTTGAGATAACGGGAGGGTTTGGGTGCTGCAAGCAGTTGGCCTTCACCTTTCTCACTATGTGCACAAAATGGATTATTATCTTCCATCCACCACATACACCTGGCTTTGTTCACTGCTGTCGGAACAACAGCTCTTAGTCTCATCTTTGTTCATCTCAGAGAAAGCAATTGGTCAAATTTAATACAAAAGGGATCAATTAGAAAGAGCTGTGATAGACAGTTAGGTCACCAGCAATTCCTATAAATTGCGGGTAGAATTTCTTACTTTGCTATACCAGTTTGATGCAGGAAATGGCTCATTTGCAAGCTAAAGGTTTAATTAGGAGAAAAAAAAGGTCAGCAGAGATCAGATGTGAATTGCAAAGCGCTAACGGAGTTTACTGCAGCAATGTATTTACTGAGAGCTGTGCTATAGATCTGCTCCCTCTCTTTCTGCACAGAATGCTAACAGCACCCCTTTAAATTCTTTCGATCAACAGAAAGATCATCAGTAGTATATAAGATGCTTTCAAACTGTTTGGCATCCATCGGGTTGAGGTTTTTATTATGATAATCAAAGGGCTTTGCTAAGACTCAGAGACTCCCTTACCCATCTCGCTCATTGTGGATCCTTCTTTCCAGGTCAGGTTTCCAGGATGTGACACCTTTTGGGTCGCTGTTTCCTCTCCCATCCATTGCAATATGAGCTCTGCAGAGGGTATTTATTGCTCCTCCTCATCGGAAACAGTCACTAAGTAAATTGTGCCAGAAATATCAATATCATGAAAATCCACAGTGTTTCTTCCTCATCTCACTGTATTCCGGATGGTTTTTATGGGCATATAAACTGCAGAACTAGGGTTCTTTTCAAGCTCTCTTAAATGCAATGGGAGTGATAGTAACGTGATTACACGAGGTTTTAGCTGGTTGGTGAGAGTGCTAAGCTGGCCCAAGGCAGCAGGGCCTGAAGTCAAGTCACGCCATCGATCTCAGCTCCCAGAGTCACCCTTGCAGCGTTCATTTCAATGACCTTCGAGGTCCGGTGGAGGCTCAGCATTGTTTCAGGAGCTACCAGCAATGTGGGCGGCAGGAGGAATAGCAGCCATCGCATTGCTTCAGACACTGGGATGTAGCAAACCGGTAATACGCTCTGACACACTGCTGCTCCTGCAACCAAGATGGGAAAAATCACTTCACCTGCATCTCCAGGAGCTCCATGAAGGCTTTGTCCTGCTGCATCTTGCTCCCTGCATCTCTGAGGGATTCCCACTGGTAGGGATTGGCATTGGTGATCTCAGTGCAGCAGTGCTACAACTGCCCTTCACTGGGACCTCGCCAATGGGCATAGATGCGGCTTCCAGTCTAATTGGTGCTGCACCTGGGGCCAGGAAGGGGCCAAGAAGTGCTGCTTCTTGGCCAGATTCACCAGGGGTCCAGGCATTCCGAACTGTCACCGAGAAAGATATGATTTGGGGCTTCATTAGGCGTCATACATAACTAATGACTCTGCAACAGCATATGGCAGGATGAATGCTGCAAAGGTCCAGAGACAGACACCAAGGTGGAGAGAAATCAAAATGGCAGCTGGACCTGCCAGGGAGAACAAGAGCAATTTTTCCAGTCACTTCCATTGGTTCCAGTATCACTCAGCCCCACACCCAGTTCAATGTGAGACTGCAATTTCAATTTAAGCAACACTATATGAAAAAGGACAGGTAGCAGATGAGATTGTAAACTGATGCAATTAAACAGGCAACGTTAATGCTCAGCACCTGAGACTCATTGACTCACTGACTTCCGTGCAGTGTCAATAACACTAATTCCAATCATTTCGGCAAAGCAAACAGTATGAACAACAGGAGGAGGACAGAGAATGCTCTTCACTCTCCTGGAGCATCAGAAACTTGCAGCAATTATCAGGCAACAGTTCCCGCTGCCTGGTAAGCTGTTAAGACCAAAGTAAAGACATCACAGCTCTGTGGCTGGAAACAGAAGAGCTGTAATTATTTTGAAGTTTGACTCTTGCCCCCATCTCCAGGTATGGGGAGTGAACTGACGCAGACCCGGATGCACCCAGCTTCCGACAAAGCTGTGTGATGCTCTTCATGCAGGAATTCGAGCATGCTTTTAGGACACTTTAAGATTCAGGTGAGATGCGTCTAAAGCATTAACCACATTAACCATTTCTTCCTGACAGCAGACAAAAGCCACGTTACCTTGGGCTAACCATGTTCCTATTAAAAAAAAAAACGGCTCCTAGGAGCCTCGTAAGAGGAGCAAGAGATTCCCTCATCTTTGCTGAGCATGTGGGGGAAATTCAGCGATTCTGACAACCAGATCATGTTTGATATCATCCGAGCTGACTCAATAGAGATGTCAAATGGGAGAAGATAGCAGAAGTCTGCCTCGCAGTTTAATTGGCTTACACTTTTGTACATCCTGTTTTAAAAGTAAGGCCTTCAAAATGCAATTTGGACAAGTGAGTTGTGTGGGGCTTTATCCTGGGCGGTCTTGCAGCCTTCTCAGTGACAAAAACGTTGCAGCTCTGAACACGAGCTGTATATATGGTTGGATTTATGGAGTATTCATTATTTTAATAGCACTTATTGACTTAGGGTCAAATATCTTTTTCCAACATTTTTTTATTTAAGGGAAGAGCCCGTATGTCACAATCTCATGCCTCATCTAATTGGATAAGTGTTTCCTTTGTCCTTGAAACCGAAAAGTAGACCGCGTATCCAGGAGCTACAGAATGAAAAAGCATCTGCCTTTGGTATTTGGCATGCCTCAATTAAAGAACTCGCTGCCTGGGTTATCCTTTTTTTGGAATTCTCACCAGAGCACTTCTGCTCAGATTCAAGCGGATAGTTTTGAAGGTCAGGCAAGGGGTATGTAAAAAAACCAAATCCTTTGGAACAATATATAGAACATTAATGTTTCACATACAACAGAAAAGAGGCCTGGATCTGGCAAAGCCAAGTTCATAGTCACGCTGGAAGCACAGAATGTTTTGTGTGCTCACTCCCCTCCAAGCATTTCTGGGAGCTCCTGCTGGAACGGAGCTCGGGTCCACTCTCAAGACCTGACTCCCCTCCCTCCCAGTCTCACAGATCTAGCGCTCAATATGCACAAAACACTTCCATCTTGAAAAAATAATTGAAAATGTGCACCCTGAAGTTCACTGGATCGATCCCTCTGAATTATTTTATTTAGAAGACACTTCATTGTGTCAAAGATTTAATGGAGAGGTTACGATGCCCAGCCTTCAGAATGTCAATGCATTAAAACGGAACGTTGCAGGGAATGTTAAAATCCTCAGTAATGTATGGCCAAGCAAAAGTGCCAGGTTTATGAAATATGAAAATTATTCTGCAGAGTTTGTATAAGACATAGGCTGCTGGGGAAAAGCAGCATAGGGGTCAGAATCCTTCTGCGTGTGTCTTACAAGCAGTGTGATGAAATTTAGCAGCCTCACTATGGACTCTCTCGCATTTCCCTTGCAATCCTTCTAGCGTTTGCTTCCCAAGCTGAATCTCTGAAATGCATGTATTTTTACATAAGCAGTATTTCCCGGCACAGTTGATTAAATACTTTCCCTTGTTATTTATTGCCCATTAAACAACATATCTTCTGTGTGTACCTTCACTGGACAAAAGGTCTTTGCTACTAAATGCAGACCTCAGCATGTCTTAGGCCAGAGCAGTTTGCTGCAATGATCTCTACTTGGGGCTGAAGCTGAGAAGCACTGAGAAAACCCCAGCAGCACAGATCAGGGTTCTCTGCTTATTAAGCTGCACTTCTGGTATCTGAGAATTACCCTACTTTACCACACCACATTTCTCGGTGCATGCAACAAGGTTATAATACAGAAGCTGTCCAAAGGCGTTTCTCTCTCTCCTGGGGGAATTTCTCTCTTGCGGTGCTGCAGGAACGATTGTGATCCACCAAAGTACTGCCGGGCTGTAAAGTTTCAAGTGAAACGGAAGGGCGGGGGAAGGAATGACAAGTCCTTTTTACTGACATTCTCTCCTCAAATGGATTTGGCAGAGCCCAGCTCTGCTGATCTTAAAGCAAGGTTTATCATTTGTGCAGGCTGCTGCCTGAAGGGGGAAAAGATCTTTGAAGTTGCTGAATGATGGAAGGGTCTCCCCCCTCCTCTCCCTCACACACATTTTTTAAGGGTGGAGACTGGGAGATGCTCAACTGCCCTGAGACAGGAAATTACATGACAAATTAAACAATTATGTGTTTTAGTGCTGAGCATCTATTTAAACGTTTAGCATCAAACATGCATTTAGCGTGAATTCCACGGGCATTTATACTTTGCCCATCACCTGTAATTCTACATTGTATTATTTTACTGCATGTCAAGAGCTCCCCCAGCCCATGATCTGTACCTTGAAGAGATTTCTTTACCATTTAACTTTATTACAGAAGGCACTGCCTGGACACTGTTGGAGTGACAAGGACTATTTCCTTAATTACTGTACATTGATAATAGCATTTACTCTGGCAGCTCCAGTGCTATTCAATCAAGAAAGATTCAATACAAAAAAGCTGATTTGCCAAAAAAGAGATTAGCATAAGTGCCTACAGTCACATTCTATTTTTGAAGGTAAAGCTACTGTGTCTGTGAGCTTTCTTGTGGGAACTTTATAAAGAGCGATTAATCTAGTTTATCTCCTTCAAAAGATATTTGGGGAAATCACAGAGAGTCACTGTTTAGGCTCTTTTGGTAATAATTTTCTATAAACTTGTAAAATAAAGAACTGGACAGAAAGTGCTAATCAAAAGCAGGAAGGTACTTTTTTTTTCTACGTAGACGTAGACATTTGTTGTGAAAACTCGATGTTCCCCAGTTTGCTATTGCTGTTCTTTGTCATTTAATCAAGTGGTGACTGTAGCTGTTGCACTTTAAAATTAAATGCTATTATTTACGGTAGAACTTGTTCTAGTTAAAAATGCAGACCTCAGCACTGTGTACGTTTGTAAGCAGAAGGTTAAGCAGGACATTTTAAATGGTAAAGCAAAGGGCTTAATCAAGGCTGAAGAGCAAAATGCAGTGGGATAACAGATATAGTAAATAGGCATTAATCACCATACAGGCTTAATCCAGGCATTAGGCCGTCATGGGGCTAACACGAAGACTCACTTACATAAGGACTCATTCTACCGACCCTTAAATAAGTAACTTTATTCTTGGAGAAATTTCACCAGTGTTAAAGGCCCTTGCAATATCAGGCCTACATTATGTCGTTGTAAAATGATCATCACACTATTATTTTGCCTGAAGGGGATTTCTGAGCTAGGAGGCACATGGGGGGGTTCAAAAAGGGGAAAAACTGAATCACCAGAGTGTAACGAGCCACTATTCCATGTTTGTTTTTTTTTTTCCTTGACACTGTCTATTACTGTGACATCAAAATCCGAGCTAAGTACTTCTTGCCAAAGATGGGCCAGATAAAATCACGAAGCCAGTATCATCTCATGGGAGACAGCTCACTGTCTTAGTGACAAATTTAGCGACTACAAATCCAGGCTTACAACATAGTCCTTCCCAAGTCATAATCCTGCACTTGCACTCTGGATTTGTGTTTAAGTAGTGATGAACTAACATGTTTCAAGAAGGTAATAGCACATCCATAGGTATGGAATTCACTGTACAGAAGTTCTTTTATGAGATCTTTAGAAATACTGAAGTGTTTCCGTGTTTAATTCAACAGCAAAAATTCCCAATTTGTACACAAACAGACATGTCATACATACTGACACACCAGCACACCATCCTGAGCCTCCAGCCCAGGGTGGGGTTTGGCATCCTGGTGAAGCCTGCCTTACCTAGCCCTGACACAGAACAGACAGCCTCTCAGTAAGCACAACACAACTTAACCTGAGCAATAGAGAAGGAGATGGAAATGGGGAATGGGGTAGATAGCCATGGTTTATCTATTCAAGGAATAGCAAGAAGAAAAAAAATCTACAAACCTTTAATTGTGAATGTAGGAGAGGGACAGTGATGTAACTGTTCCCAGGGAACACTATTCTTATTTTGTAGAGGGAGGTGAGCCAAGATGCTTAAGCTCTAGAGAACCTTTAACACAGGAAGCTATTTATCATAACAAGCTTGGTTGATACTGCTCCCATACTGAACCAATTAGATTAGCCTATTTCGTCATACTTCATAACTTGGGATGATAGGTTTCCAAGCATGGTACAGTGCAGTAATTGAATTTTGATCAAACACACATGGCCCATAACCCAGTATGTGAAACTTTCAGAACAGTTCACAGCTTTTAAATATCCAGTCAACATGTTGCCAAAAGTACAGGATGTACTTGATGCAAGTGGGATAGGAGGGGGGAGCACGAGTCCACGCTGTAACTTGGTACAGCTGTAAAACAAACAATTTTTTGTTCCGATTCTGTTCCTACTTTAGCAAAGGAGCTGGGAGGAAGACAGTGAATGTCAAGTAAGTTGTTTTTCTCCCCAGCCCCCACAACCCCCAGGCACACGTTTCACTTTTAACATTCTTAGATTACCGCCACCTTTTAAATTCACTATACTGTACTTTCATACTATATTAGACACACCAGCAATTACGTTTGTTAGCATGACACATCCATTGCTTACACTTAGTTAACAAAATAACTTAAAAGTCACATGTATCATCCTCTTAATAGGGTTATAATCAACAGGACCATGGAATGAAAGCCCTAAAAATTAACCCCCACTCTGCATTCCCAAGGCTTCTGCCTCTGCCAACACAATCCATATGGTGGGCAGTCTCGTCAGGCTCAAGGTGAGCACTCAGTGAGTTCTTCACAGGCAGTGATCTCCTCTTACACGTTCTTGCCATTTTTTTCCCCACGGTAAATCCAAGGAACTTTGAAGAAGACCTTGTGTAAAGGAAACAGAATACATTAATAAAATCATTCCCATGGCTCTACTGACAAAGCACCCACCGCAGAACAGATTCGTAACATAGAAAATGCTGTGCCAGACTTCCTTTGGAGCAAGTAATGGCTATCCACATCAAAACTGCACTCTGGCCTCCAGCTCAGATTCTGGTGTGCTTAAGCAAAGGAGCAGCCTCTGGATATGGTGCTGCCAACTTCTTTCTCAGCTTTAATGCTTTGTCCTGAAAGCCAGCTGGAGGTAGCTCCAGGCATCTCAGCTCCCTGAAAGAGAAGCACCAGAGGAGCCAACACCTTTGCTTTTATTGAGGTGGTGCAAATGACATAAAAAATGCGAATTCCTGTTACAGTCCTCCAAAGAGTGCAGGATCTGGGATGGTTTACCCAAGAGCTTCTAGTTGCTATCTGCAGATCATCTGCCTCTGAGCTGCTTCACACACCTGTTCTAGAGTACAGCTGTGTAAGAGAAGCAACCACAGCTTCCAAGGGGAAAAATGGTGCTTTTTAGATGTAACAAAATGTACATTTAGCTTTGCTGTTGCTGTGGACAGGTATAATGTCAGATTACAGCCACCACCCTGTCAGAGGCAGAGCGCAGAGGATGCACTGGGTCCATCTCCCTCCCCACCCCTCTCACCAATAAGTTATGATGCTGCAGAGAAAAAGAAAAGAAAAAAAAGAAAAATAATTTGCTCAACTTTTCAGACTTGGACCAAGCCTCAGATGAAACCAAGGTTAAATAGGCCTGTTCTAAGCCTCTTAAAGATAGGATTTATATAGTAATTACAGTAATGGAAACTGATCTTTATAATTTTTATACTGCCTAAAATTCTGCTGTGTCATATGCATCTGCAGAGCCCGAGAACTGTGCTCCTCAGACAGCACTGCAGTCTTGAAAGCAGCCATTCAGCTGAATACTGGAGAACTATCAGAGGATGAGTACGTTCAAGATTATAATGAAGTATGAAGACTAAGAAATCAGAAATCCTGAGTTTGGATTTGAGACAAGCAGTATTTTTTAATACTTTGTTTTCTTGGGAGCTTATGGAACTAGATTTTTATCACACATAGTGCAATCAGCATTGAGACTGCCCTTTTTTATTCTTATATTTCCTTTCTTTTCCTTTGCTACAGTCTTGGGTCTAGAGGGTGAGTGTAGTGCAAAACCCATCTTGGCCAGACAGAATCCTCACATCCACTTTCCAGTTTTCTCTGTCGTGCAAGGAAAAATACCGGAGTGCTAAGTCCAGCTAAGTGCTGCGTGATAAAGAACAACTTCAGAAGATTTGGAGATCTGATAGGGGGTTTGGCTCCACCTTCAGGAAGCAGAAGGCAAAGAGACAACGGGGGTTTAAGTTTCAGACACACTTCTGCAGAAACGGAAGCCTAAAATCCCCTCTTACTGACATCCACTGTTCCCAATGTGTCTTAGCTTCACATATTAAAAATCCCCTGACCTGATGCCATGACATTTCTACATACTTGATTCAGCTCTGAAGAGTCCAGCTCCACACTTGTGACATGAACAGAAAGCAGCTTTGAGGTGAAAGAAATAAGTTGTGACCCACAGGATGTCATAGACTGAGATCAAGTATTATCAGCCATTTACACTGTCAGTGCTAAGGTTTCCATATAGAATGCAATTTTTTATGATTCACAGAGATTATAAGGGTTTTCTGGGAAACACAGATGGATTGACAGGAAGAAAGTGAGAAGAGTCTTGATCAAATTTTGGTCAAGCAAAACACTTAAGCATATGCCTAAAGTTAAGCTATTTTTTTCTCCTCAGATCCAGGCAGAAGAATAATCTCTTGTATTTCACCTCCCAGCAGACTCTGATGCAGGCTGAACTCAGAACATAGTAGCTGCTTAAAAAAAAAAGATTTAAATAAATTGAAATCATGCACTTCTTAAAGAGGCCACACTGTGACCATTTATAACATGAAAATGGTGTAGTAGTCAGGGATGCGATGACACTGAGTTTCAAAGACCATATGATGTATTAGTGAAATGATAGGCATTCACACCATTAGTGACAGTTCTGTGAGGCAATGGGAACGTATGGACGCTTGCAAAATCTTGCCTTTGGCATTTCCCCAACTGGGTGCTTAAGCACCCGACCTTATTGTATTCAGCATCGTTTTCTGGAGAAAACAGGTTTGAAAACTGAGAGCAAGCAACAGGAATGGCTCTCAGTGCAGAAATGGACTAAACACCTAATGAATCTCAGAATAAAAAAAAAAAAACCACTGAGAAGAGATGCAAGAAGACTGAATAGACATAGCTGTGTAAGCAAATATAACTGAATATACTCTTGAGGAACAAAGGAAACTATTCTTGATGGGGTGACAACAGATGTTCTCCAAAAAAAATTCTAACGGAGCATTTAAAACACAAAGACCTTCCTGTGGAGCTGAGAAGTTTTACTGGCAGACATACAGCAATACATCTTTGGAAAAATAATAAAACCTAACATTTAAGGTGTTATCAGGCCCTGAAAGCAGAAGTGATACCTTCATGTAATAAGTGGTGGGTGGTGGTGGAGAGGGAAGCAGTTTGGATAAGAGAACACTGTCACAGGAAGACGCCATGGCATAGTTGTGATTTAAATCACAGGAGGAACAATTAGTCAGAGTTTGTTCTAATACATTTCTAAACCCCCTCACATGGAAAATGAGCTCTACACACAAATGAAAGATGCACAGGTCAATCTAACAGAACAAGTACAATCCATAGTAATTTCTTAATCCAGTAAGCCCACCTAAATTCTTTTTTAAGACTCTAAATATTCTACAACCACTTCTGCACTGTGTGAGTGAATGCAAAGTGCCAAAAGCTGGATGTTGCTACCAGCTACTGCTCTTTCAGATCACGGTTAAGCACATTGCAGAAAATCCTATAATGGACATTAAAAAAAAAAAAAAAAAAAAAAAAGATAGGTTTATGGAGTCATTTTTGCAATGACAGAACTGTACTGGTACTCAGACAAGATTTGGATCTAACTCCTAGCACAGATCTGCAGCATGTTCAGTGAACAGCTCTAAAGGCTGGGTGCTTCAAATTCTTTTTTAAAACTCTGGCCTTTATTTTTACAAATACAAAATAATATTCCTCTGCCTTGTTGGAATGTTGAAAGGATTTCTGAATATCTGCAATGCCAGCAGATATCACTTTATCTGGAAACAATGCAAAAGGATGACACAGTACATTGTCTAATTATTTTTATTGCTTTGCAACTGTTTTGGGGAAAACAATCCAGGGAGGAGATTATTCCAGTGCAGTCAGAGCAATCAGAACTACAAAAACACTAGGACGGACAACTTGATTGACAGGAGAAAGCTAAAGCAGGCGTCAACACAGAAAATCATCATAGGACAGACACTTTGATAAATATTACTGTAGCCAATTTATTATTAACACAGTGGGACAGCTTTACATCTCACATCACAGTTTTCACAGTCCTTATGGTAAACATGCCATATCTGACAATTACAAGATGAAAACGAGGACCTCACTAACTCTCTACTGGCCCTGCAGTACTGTCTGTTTACTCCGTTAAACCTCTCTAACTTCAGCTAGGCAACTGAACAAGCATACAGACATGCAGAGATGCGTGTTCAGGTACAGAACATAACTGCAACAGCATCCAATACGAGTGCCAAAGGTTATATCATCTGTGGCACTTTCTAAAAGGCTTTACAGACAAAGGAAGGGGTTGCAAAAGAAGTGGAAAGTTGTTAGTACAAGATAGAGGATCAAGCAGAATATGATCTTTAGATGGTATTCCCTTCAGGGAAGAGAAATAAAATTTTGCTGAGGCTTGAAATATTGCTGTGTTTGGTCACCCGTGGCTTCATTCTGACCGCTTATGACAAAGCGGTGCAGTCCTGACAGGAATATGCACTGGTATTACAAACCAGAGAGCATCAGGATGAGAAAATCCCACAGCAATTTTTATTCCCTGGATCGGTTGACAGGATCTTCTGTTTCTACAGAAACACTGTAACTTGGAATAACAACTCTTTCTCTCTGCTGGCTATTTGGTTTCTGGGATTAACAAACTATCTCAAGGACATCATAACTAATAATATTTTCATCTGATTTACACAAAAGTGCTCCCATGTTCTTTTATGGATAATGAAGCACAAGATGGACTGCTGAAATCATTAAGTCAAGCCCTCTGTACACATGGAGATACATTTTAGAACAAAATCTTGTGTGACGAGTTGCCCAAGGATATTTTTTATTATAATAGCCTGTGGTATCTTCCTATTTTCATAACGATATTATCAGCTTCAGGGTTAAAAAAAAAAAAAAAAAAGCAGACAAGTCACAGGATGATCTTAGCCATGAGATTTTATTTGATTCAAACATATATTTTCAGTCCCTTTCCTGTCTGTTTTTGAAGTATTTCAGGAAACAAAACTGATATGCACAAAGAGCGTTCAGTGAAAGAGACAAGAGGGAGATGCAACAAATATCAGGCAAGTGAATGAAGCAAACAGAGTGTTCTTGTCTCTTTGAATCCACAAGTCAAACGCATGTTAGCAAGCATTCCAAAACTACATCTTTCTTGTGTGAAGGGAAGAATTACGGTTAAGCACAAAGTATTCCTTGTGGTTTATTCTCATTATGTGATATGTCAGGTTACACCAACTTGGAAAAAAGAACATGACTTTTTTACAAAGCTTTCTGTGCACCAGCCTTAGTAAAGGTTTAGGAGAGACTAAAAAACACAAATTGCACTTTAAAGAATCAATTTAGCAACATCATTTTTTTGCAGTTCACTTAAAAATAATTATTGTGGACACATAAATAACATTGTGAAACTTCCATCTGAAAACCAAATAACAGCCTAAATTTTTGAAAAAAATCTACACTACAGTTTATATCACATGGGTTTCTCACTCAACTACTGCCAGTTTTCATTAGAAGGTAAAGGGAATGTTTAAAGTTGGTCAAATAACATTAAGATTCTGTTGACATGCCTTCTGTCTCTGTGTGTACATACTTTTCTTTAACGGAACATCTAGGTAAATCTTCATTGTCTTAAAGACTTTGGCCAAACAACTCTG
Source organism: Cuculus canorus (assembly GCF_017976375.1). Lineage (NCBI taxonomy): Eukaryota > Metazoa > Chordata > Aves > Cuculiformes > Cuculidae > Cuculus > Cuculus canorus. Next base: position 19,447,987 of record NC_071408.1, on the reverse strand, counting down.
AAGATTTTATTTCACTGAAACACAACTCATCTAAGACAAGAACCTTTTAAGCGCTTTATTAGAACAAAGAACTCACACACGCACCAATTTCTTTTCAGAAAAAAAAGGCACTCCAACATACACCCTCCTTTTTTGTGATGTGTCATCTACGGTTCTACTCTTTATGCACCCCTTCATCAGCACCAACCAAATTTTGCAACTTGACCAAAATTTGCCTTGAAGCTTTGAAGAAGTAATTATTTTAATTAATAGAATTTCACAGGATACACCAGCACAAGATTTAGGGACATCTGAATTTTAACTAACAGGATAGACAGAAAGGCAGTTTCTGTGATTTGCAATATTTAAATTAATTTACAAACTGCCACACATAGTTACGAGAACAGACCCCAAGGGTAATCCTGGCCCATCCATGCTAGAACTCTCATCGGTTTCAATGACTAAATATCAGTATAGTTGTTGTGAACAACTCTTTCTCCACCTCTAAATTATACTTACAGACACAGAACATCAGTGCAAATCGCAAAAGTCTGCACATTTCCCAGAAGGTACAACTTGGCAACAAATTATGTGCTCACAGAAACAAAACAGTCACAAAGAAACTTGGCACCTTTGAGGTAAACTCATTCACTTGAGGAATTTCCATATTTTATCATCTTTGTTCAAGGTACATTTAATATTCCGTTCTGATGAAGTGTAATTAATAAGTCATCAGCACTTTCAGTGGACAACTGGATCCATCTGTAAAAAATAAAATGCACCTATGCATTTGTGACACTTACTGCCCAGATTAAGGATAGGTCTGCATTTTCCTGAATGTTGCATTGGTAATAGTGAGCCGTGTAAGCCTCGCTCCGTAGTAATCTATAATGTAACTAGAGCCATCGGACGGGCCAACGATCTACAAAAGGAAAAAGAACCAAGACTTTTCAATATGAAGTGAAATATACACTTTGTGTTAATGTCTCAATTACTGCTAATTTTCCCATCATAAAATTAGTCATGCTTAATTAGTCAAACAGAAACTAGATTTATTTTGAAGTTATACTGTAGTTTAACTATTTTAGTGAGCTCTGCCTCAGAAGGAAAATTTCCCTAGAGCTTCTAATCAACCAAATTATGCTGGTACTGGGTTAAGCCAATGAGGATTTGAGTCACAAAATTAGGCTAACAAATGAGTGGGCTCCAAACCATTTTCCTTGAACAAAGGAGGGTAGGCAGGAGAGAATTAGGCTGATGACAAGTATCTTTGAAATACTGCACAGGTAAGGAATGGAGAGAAGATCATGGCTTTTTTGTTCTGAAATGTGAGGTCACCAGGGAGATAAGGAGAGATGAAAGAGACTCTCAACTGTATCTCTAAGTGATCTGAGGCAAAATCACTGTGACAGCATAGAAAGGAATCTGAGAATGCGTATACTTTAAAAGATGTATACTTTTAAAATATTTTCCTGTAAAGCCATGCAAACCATTTCTATATCTGCAATGTATTTTAAGTTCCTCATCGGCAATTTGTAATTCACACTAAATGGCTGCACTTGCAGCATAAGACAACGTAGCAATTTCACAAGATGTCACCCTAGCCAGGAATTTAACTACCATGAATCTGACAATCACAGCACTCAGGTTACAGGACTTGTATTTGGATGAGAGGCAGAGAGAAAAAGTGGCAATGTCTTCTTTCCTGCACATTGCATGCACACTACAGATGACGGGCTCCATCCGTATAAAGCACATGCAAATACAGAACTTCAGGATTCTGGGACCATCAGGATATCTCACACAAAATCCAACCCTCTTTATCACATAAGGAGCTCATAAATTCTGAATAAAGTGAATTTATGGTGTTATAGCTTCCAAGCTATTCATAATGAGTATTTATAGATAGCTAATCTCATTTTTAATGCAAAGGACAAATATATTGATATTTTGAACTCTACAACACCAATGTACAAACAGAGCTAAAACAAATGCCTTTGGTTTTCAATACACTAAGGTTCTTAAGGCTAAAATGCTAACAAAGAATTAACAATCAAATCAGAGCTTTAACAAACACAGATTCGTATCTTGTTTTGAAAGCCCTGACTTACCTGCATCGAAATAAGGATGAAATCAATTAGGCTACCAATTCCACAAAATCCTACAGTGCAGAACTTTAACAAACCTAAAAATGGAAAATAAAGTTTAACTGTAGCTTTAAGCCAGTCACTGTGAAGTTCACAGGTTTCTGGTGGCAATCACATTCCAACTCTCCCCATCCCACAAAATAGATAGATACACCTAGGAACAGATGTAAAGATCTTTAATTATCAGTGAAAAAAACAAACCGTATATTCATATTTCTGCATCGTGAATACACTTTAAAGATTTTTAAACGTTAACAATATTCTTAAACAAAGAATGGCTAAAAATGATAACCAAGTTACTGGAAATTTTCCTCTCTTGGACTGAGGTAGAGACAGGAAAAAATCACAACCCGAGACGCAAAATTTACTTAAGAATTGAAAGAGACTTCCTACTTCTCACGAGTTGCAGCACATACTGACTTGATTTTCAGAACACAGTAGTTTGGAGAACAATCCTTTGTATCATTTTTGTATTTTTCACTGAAATAAGAATTTATTTTCAATATATATGTACATAAACACTTCTTTATAACTAGTATTCAAAAATGTTATTTTTTGTATGAACTAATAAAAGATTAATAGAAAATATACAGGAATAGTAACTAAGAGATAAGTGTTCATTGGAAGTTGCCATGCAAGGCAGACTTCACTCGGAAAATGCCTTCAAAAAGAGCCTAGCTTTTTTTTCTTTAATATCAGTAGTTTCTCGTACAATTAATAGAATACAATGCCTACTGTATATATTGTAAATTATACTTCAGCTGAGCTAGGCAAACATCTAGGTTATTTTGAGTATGAGATACTCAGTGTGAAGACATCTGTATCTTTACCCAGGCATAGACAGTATGAAGAAGAATGTGGGAGAGGAAGAGGCTGCCTTCCTGATTTCTTCATACTCAATAGCTTGTTTGTATTTGTGCTCTCTTTAAGCAAGAGAGAAGGGAAAAAAATAAACCAAAGAGCATTTACAGTCTTCAATTATGTTTGCACAAAATATTTCAATGCTATCACCTTTCTTCACCGCTTTTTGCCAACGCATGGATAACCTAAAAAATCCCCAATCAACCACTGTCAAGATATCCAATTTATTGATTTTAGATCTTTTTAAATGTTCTACTCTTACCTATTCACATCTATCTTCTTTACCCTTCAAATCTTGAAAACTTGACTTTGGGGAAGTTTAATTTTAAGTCTTTTAACTTTGGTTACTGGCTATCCTATATTTCAGTAAGGTTAACAAGCATGAAACATAAAGAACTTCCGCATAATAATGGAGGATTTACAACGCTGTATTACTACAATATATTACAAAATAATTACTGCAAATCATTATTCCAAATCCAATGGTATAACAAAAAGCTGCACCTTACTGACTGCTTCCAGAACTATATCTTTTTGTGAAACAGATGGACAAAGTAAGTGCTAATTATAGAAACTCAGGGAAAGAGAAGACACAGATGTTAATGCAGGTTTATTCAGAAAGATAGATCATGTTATCAGAAAAAAACAAGAGTTTGCATTTAATGGGCAGAACCTCAAAATTCCTAGCTGAAGTGAGAGTAATATGTATAGCTCTTCCCAATTCCTTGCTCCATGCTATCTAGACTTAAACCTACTCCATTTGCCCAGCTCAGGAAAAAAAGCCAGTGAAAGTAGTTCTAACATAGTAAGGTATTTCCATTATTTAAAAGCCAGTGGCACCATCGCCCTGGGAATCAGGTCCTAAAAGCACTAACCAGAGGTAGGTAGGTAGGTCTTGTTAAAGGTACCAGCTTCTGCGGAACAGTTATTAATACTATGAACTACCTTGAAAGCATGCATTTACCAGAATAAATTCCAAACCCCAAAACACTATGCTCACTGTAAAGTTTTTCCTCTATTTTCCTGATAAAATCAAGCATCATTTAAGTAGCTGGCAAAAGCCAAAACCACTTCTGTTTTAGTGCCTCACAGAAAATGCTGTGGTAAACATCGATGCAAAGCAAACATAAAGCAAAACTATGAATAGCAATAAACATATTTGCTTGTTAGGATTTCTTCTGTTGGACAACTATATACCCATTTGTCACCACTCACTCCAACAGAACAGCAGGCTGAGGATAATGCAGGATTTTATCTCAGATGACAATGCAAAGATTCTAGCTGTAAATATTAAGACTATGATTGTCAGCCTTCACTACTCAAAATGCAAGTAGACAGGTACAGCTCAGTCATAACAATAAGCTTTACCTCAAAGAGAAAATAAGAAATAAACTTACCTAATGCAGGATAGCCTAGGTAAAATCTATCTGCTCCCAACCATCCAAGAAATAAGGACAGAGCTACTGCCACTTTGTAGGAGTATCCATTTCTGCCAAAAGAAACAAGTAATGTAGACAATGAATGCAAAATATATTCACTCATACTTCTGAAAATTAAAGTAGTGACTCATTTGCCTCCTGCTTCAGTTAAAAAAACCCCAACAGACTTGTTATTTATCTTCAATTAATGGACACAGAATTGATAATGTTAAGCTTTCAGACTGGGTAGGCACCCTCCATAAAGCAACCTCAGCTGTTGCGACTCAAGTATACTCCTGCAGAATACAGATTATTCTGAAACTAAGTCATGATTTCCTGTCAAGAGACACAATTCAGTTGCTGATCCATTCCCAGTTTTACAGAGCACTTCCTAATAGTTCAGCTGTACTGAGACAATCCTAGGAAGCTAAGAGGTGTATGCACACTGTCTGTAGGCATTAGCCTCACACACAGCCAAATTGAGAGGAACAGGGTAGACAGGTGAGATGTCAGCAGAGACAGTAATTGCAATGAAATCTGAAGGAGAAATGAACCATGGCCACTGGTTGAAGAAGCTGCAGGAAGGATTCAACAAAAAGGGTAAGACATGCATCCACTTACTACACTGTAAAGGTACCAATGAAAAGAACCGTTGACAGTACAAAGATGTGTATTAGTAGAGAGGTACCTTAAAGTTAAGCATCCTGTGGTTAGTCATACAAAATACAGATACAACATACTTTTTGAAATTTACACTAATTGGCACCACGCTTGCCAGCAGCTGGAGTGATGTGTCCACCTAGGCCCCTGTAATTTTTAGTCATTGTTCATGTGAACTTTACACGAATAAGTGAGCTAAAAACATACAGCTATCAATACCAGAACTTTCTGCATCCTTTGCTACATTGGCGAGCAGCTTGCTTCTGAAAAGAAAAGCAAACTCAAATGTAATTAGAACTTAAAAAATATTCAATAATTCACTGTTTTGATACGTGCACTACTATATGCCAGCAATTACTTAATAAGCTCAAATTAAACCCTTGGTTGACAGTTGAATAAAACATAGAGTTGCACAAAGACAGTAGCTAAGAAAGGTCCAAGGACCTTTATTAAGCACTTTCAATGCCAAATAAAGATCTACCTTTTTGCTTATTATCTAGATTTACTGACTTTAAAACTTAATGGCAACATTAAGTGATTAAATTGTGACTCTTACCTCAATATTTGTTACTTAGCTCTTATTAGCAACACAGAACATACTGGGTGTTCCTGGAACCTAATGTAACGTAAATGTAACATAAATTATCATCTTTAGAACTGTTTTCTTTCACTGTAAAGAGCACTAATGGTTTTATTTAAAAATCGAGACAAACTGTTGGAAATTGTTTGTCAATTACAAAGAGTCAACAACCCTTCAAGGACACTAAAACAAAAAAAAGAACTCACTACATAGAAGGTGGGAATACAGTTTAATTTGAGATGCCCCTGATCAAAACCAGCAATAAACTGAACAGTTGCCTATGCACTGAGATGCTTTTAAAAGCAGAACTGTCTGCAACCTAGTCAACATCAAATGGAAGGGCAGAAGAAATCTAGTATGAAATGAAAGCATGATAAATACTGTAACGAGTCTGCATCCACTTTTATTTCCTTTGCCTAACTCACCCCTACAGATAAATAGACAATACAAATACAATGCAGACAAAACCAACACGAAGGGTAATAACACATCCCAGGCACCTAAAGGAATTTATGCAATTGGGTAAAAGATGCAATTTCTTTCCAGTTGCTCTTCTGAATTCTTCTTGCTTCTCAACCTCATCCATTTTTTTTTCTGCACACATTTCTTCCAGCTGCCATGTTAAAAACTTTTTTTTCCAGCTCTCCCACACGAGCTGATAATATACAGGCACTGATGCAGGTCACAGTGCTTCCTGTGCACTTTCAGCATCTCTTAGCACTGCTCAAAGACCTGTCTACACTGAACTCCATGAATTTCAGAGACTACCATTTCATGGACATCTGGCCTAGAATGTCAATAGTTGAGCAATGGATGTTTCAAGTCTGCAAGATATTAAGTAAAATACCTGACAGTGCCAATTCGGGGAATTCTAGAATCTGTTAAAAAAATCTACCTCCAAAACATCAAATTAAAACCAAACCAAAGCAATCCTGACTCCTAGTACTTCTTTGCTAGAGCAGCCTTAACAGCACTTCCACACTTTTCCTTGAACTAACACTAGGAGCAACTTGAATGCATCCACTTACACAAACATACAACATCTCCCAGTCTTCCTCTAAAATAACTGGATCCCAGAACTGTTATCTGGACTGTTGTTAATCACAGTTTTGGCTAAGGACAATTTGTGGACTTGCTCCTTTCAAAAGCCAGTGATAGAGAATACTTGCTGTCCCCATGCTGGGACAATCCAGCTACCCGACGATGCCTTCTCAAACCAATTTTCTAGATAAATGACATGCAGTTATTTCTGCCAGAAGACAGTTACAGTTTCCATCAAACCTCAGATAAGATACTGGAATAACTCTTAGAATAAGTACAAACCGCAGGCCTATTGCTGTAATATTAAGCTGGAGATTCCTGCTTAAAATAATGTTTCAACACTTAGGTAACATTCAAAATACCTTATAAAAGGGTCATGTAGCAATCAGTGATTAAACCACTTTTTAAACAAGTGTATATATGAAGGGCGGTAATATTAATCTTTTTAACTGGCTTTGTTACTTGTGTAACTTCTTCTGCATTCCTGCTTGTATTTTACTTGAGTTTTAAGCAAGCCCATAAAGGGTCCTCTTCCCCTTCTGTCATACTAGCAGTCAGGGGACTCAAAAAGCCACAGTAAGTTCTTTTAGTAGAGCAATCATTGATTATTTCATCAGAAATAATAATCACAATCAAGTAATAGACATCATAAAGAGGACAACATTTTTCTGCCTACGTAGACTTGTTTTCTTAATGAATAAATGTAAAGAAAAGATAAATTTAAGAAATGGTTCCAAGAGACATATTATACCAAAAATGTACATAGACAAAACCTCAAAATGTAAGCATTACTGTCTACTCCAAAGAGGAAGCAATTTTATTAAACTAATATAGCTCATCTTGGTCTCCATCACATATAGTACTGAAGCACAATTATTTCTGGACAAAAATGTGACTGAAGCCTGGTTTGCTAGCATTTAAATTTAATTAGATGTAATGATATGTTTTCTTCAATTTGCTGAGCTTTGACTGTTGAGAGGACCAAATACAGAGAAAATATTGAGGAAACTACGAGGCAGAACTGTACTTCTGAGTTAGACAAATTATTGAGCAGTAAGTATCACATCAGAGTTATTTGCCCACTAGTGTGATAAGGAATACCCAAAAAATATCACTGCAGTGTTAATTTCAAAAGATTGCAGTAGAACAAGAGAAAAGGGCTCTTGAGTGACTCTCACAAAAAGGAGAAACAAATGGTACTGACAGGTGTTCGGTGATCATTAGCATTGGCCAGTTGGAACATTTATTAGTATCCATTGCTCACAACGTGCTTTAGGAAAACTAGGTCCATCTTTTTCACATCTCAGAAACAGGCTCTTAAGAGACACAGAGGATTTGATTAAATACAAAGTTTGTTTAAGAACAGAGAATGGTTCCTTTAAAAGATATTTTTTGGGGAACTGGAGAGACTTAAAACTCCTCCAATATTTGTGCATACTACAACTTGAACTAGCTACAGGCACACTTTAAACTGGCATGGACCAGTACTGCCACTGAACAGAGGGGGAGTCCAGCCCTCCTTTCTCCACTTTCTCTTATCCTTGAGTTGCCCTCATTCTTGTGCTGGCACAAGCACTTGAAGCAACTGTACTGTGACTCAAATTGGGGAACTGATCCAAGTTAGTCCAAACCCAGCTCAGTTCCCTGATTCAGAATAGAGTGGAATATGTCAGGGGAAAGGATAGAGAGGTGTCCCCAGACGGCTCCCTTCAGCAGCCATGCAGATTTTAAGCATGTGTGAAATGTAGCCTTAGCATTTGGGGCAACTTTTTGCCAGGATAAAGTACTAAGTAAAGCAAAGGTAAAATACTAAGTAAAGCAAAGACACAAACATAACTAAACAAAGAAAAATGTGCCCATGACTGAGAGATATTTATTTATAAACATGCACCTTGTATCCTTATACTACCTAAGACTGTTTATTAGAGAATTAAGTACTGGGTAACATGTACAACTCTACCTTCTCTTTTTCCTCCTGTCAACATGTCACACTATTTTAGAAAAAATTCCATGTGAAAACAAAGACAATTACAAAAAACAATAGCGTACTTACACACTGCGACATGCAATAGGCTTGTAAAATCCAACTTCCTGTCCCGTAAAAACTTTTTCTACGCCAAGGTGATCTTTGCAAGTAATGTTTGGTGCTGGCAGACACTGAACTGAGGACAAAAACCAATATTTTAAATTAAGCAGCAGCTGACTGGGTACCACATTGTTTTTCTGAGAAGACAGAAGTGACATATACAAACGAAGCTACACAGTCGTTCACAGCACAGTGAACACAGACATTATTTTTTTTTTTAAAATATTTTTGTAAGCCAGTCCTATGACTAACTTGTCTTTTTGCACGATATTTATTAAGCAAAATACACAAAGCTAATTGCTGCCCTAATTTTGTGGTAATTTCCATTCTGGCTTCATTATGAGTCAATGAGAAATCTGAACCTGACACACAGAAAACATTTTCATCATGAGAACAGTCAAATACTGGAGCAAGTTGCCTAAAGAGGTGCTGCCATCACCATCCCTGGAGGTTTTCAAGACCTGACTGCACAAAGCCTTAAGCAACCTAGTCTACATTCAGTGCCAATGCTGCTGTGAGAAAGCTGGACTATATGACTTCCTGAAGTCTCTTTCAGCCCACGGTGTTCTATTATTCTAAACTAAGGCTTGACTCTTGAGAGAACTAAAGTCAAAATCACAGCAGAAAGTGACATCTGCAAAAAGTTTTCAATGTGTTACAAGAATATTAGTCACTCTCCAATGCTGAAGTCTGTTGTTTTAAGGGAACAATCGCAGTTCTTTGCCCACTTTCTATCAATTTTCGGTATTTGTGGTTCCAATAAAACAGCAAGACAGGTTCAGCATTTCTTTCCAGATTTTCCAATAATACCAACAGGCAAGACGACTAAGATTTGGATTTTTTTTTTTAAATATCTACGCATATTGCATAGCGACCAGAAAAAAAAAAGGCCATCAGTAGCAGCCAAAAAATATGAGCTCTGTCTGGATTTAACTGCTATGAAGTCCTACATGGATGTTATTCATCCATGATGTTATTTATCCATGTGCCTAATCTAAGACAATAACAAAAAAAATACATCTTTTTTCTTGTAAAATAAAAAAAACATAAATTAAGAAAGTAAATAAAGCAGTGCTTTATTTTATTTAGAAGAAACCCACAGCAGTTTAAATATATTGATATAGGAAAGCCTATAGTTTTCCTGTCAATGCCATGCCAGTCAGACCTGAAATCTGCTACTACTTGGATGCTTTGAATTAAACCACTCTTAGTTTAGGTGATGGAACCCAGGAAGGTTTTCAGTGCTTCAAACGTGATCCAGATTAACTTTTTACTACTTAGATAATTCTGAACTAGGAAGTGACTCAAATACTGCGGGGACAATCTAAAAGCTGATATGCGTGTAAAATACTCTGTGAGCCACAGAAACTAACAATTAATTTAGCAACTTTTCCCACCCTTTAGCTTACCTCCTGTTCAAATGCATAGTGTATCAAATACAATCACATGGTAACTGATTAGACAATTAACAATTTGAGTTATGATCAATCTACCAACTACAAAATATTCTCTCTGCTCACCGCAAAACTGTTGTGCTACTAGTAACGCAGAGACTATTTATTTCAATGCCTGAGAACACCAGAAAAGCTAAATATATGTAGCAAACCAAGTGATCAATTTAAGCATTTTTCTGTCGTACTGCAAAGTACGTCAAAACTTAACATAAAAATAAATGTGCTTTCAAAACAGAGCCTCACGGCACCAAAAACTCCTCATGATGGAGGCACCGTGTTTCCTTAAAAAAAAATTTAAAAAATTAAAGATTTTGAAAGCTGTTTTGTCATGTGTCAATTTTTCTAATAAGTATATGCAAAATCAGTATGACAGGAATGGTTTGCTTTAATCACAACAGTGCAGGACAGAGCCTAGAGGATATAACATCCATTGAAGAGATTTACCAGAAACCTCACTTAAAAATGTGCCAATCAGAGACAATGCATTTATTCATTTTTATAACAGCATCCAATCCACACAAGCGTTTTAGGTTTTCATACTCATACTACTAATCCCACGTTTTATAAAGCCCATTTAGCAGATACACAAATGCATAAATCGAACACTTCTTTGGAAAATGTAGTAACTGTCAATATACGTTAGAAGTTAGAAATCCTTACCATATGCTGTGTGATTTGTACAATTCATTGGTTCTTGTGTACTATTATCTATTTTAGGCTCATCGCACATATATGTTCAGGTAATTGAGGAAAATTTTTCATATGGAACACTACCACAGGTTTAACAGTCACTTATTCCACCCTCTTAAAACCCTGCGGATTTAAGATACACCTTGATGTTAGCTCTCCTTCCTAACCATCCCCCAAAATAGGAACAACACATTACCATATAGCAAATCTGCTAATCCAATTTAATACACCAATATATCGCATAAGCTCCACGTTTAATTAGTGCTGCAGTCAGCACTACCTAGACGAACTACAATATTTATCAGTCATGGCCTCTGTATTTGAAGGCAATAAGGTAGAATGCCTATTTTACTATTCTTCCCTTATTTCAATATCTGAGTACCTTTAAACCGAGGCACTTAGTTGAGAAGACTAAACACAGAGTAACATGCAAAAAACAAAGAACGTCTAAAAATGATCATCTGGACTTGCAGGAGTTTTGGACTAGGAAAAAAACTGAGCAGAGGTCTGAACTCCCACGGCCAAGTAAAGCCAGTGATGAAGTTAACTTTTCCAAGATTTACTTTCCTGACACTTTTGATCTGCCGCTACATCCATAACTGTCAGCTGCCATCAAAAACATTTTCTGGGGAGCACCTGACGCGCCCCTGGAGAGCGAAGAGCCTCGCAGAGCCAGGAGCCTGGAACACCTGCGCCCGGCTCCTTCGGACAGACTGCGGGGGAGACTCAACATTTCCCAAAGCCACCGCACCTCAGTCGAGCGTCCTGCAAAACAATGAGAAGGCGGAGGAGTGGGGGGAGAGGGAGGTCTCTCATCCCAGGGGATTTTCTCTTTGAAAACCACAGGCGCCCCAAACCTGCGCGCGGGCACACGCTGTGCCGCCCCCATAATAAACTAGTTTGGTGTGAAAATAACGATGTCAAACGCCTCTTTGCTCCGAGCGCTGCGCGGGGCCCGGGCCGCGGCGCTCCCGCCTGCCCCCACAGCCGCCCTCGGGGCTCCTGCCCGAGGCTCCCCCCGACACCCCGCCAGGCGCCTCACGGCCTCCCCCCGCTCCCGCGCTCAGGATATTGCCCCAGCCTCAGCTCGTCGCACTTGAGCGGCGGCTCCGCGCCCGCCGCTCCCTCCAGGGCTGCGAAGCAGAGCAGCAGCAGGGCCCGCGCCGCAGCTCTCCGCCGCCCCGGCCGCGCAGCCATGCCCGAGCCACCGCCAGCCTGACTGGACGGCGGGGGATTCCCGACCCGGCGGGTGACCTCAGTAAAGATGGCTCCTGCGGCACTGGATAGGCAGTGCTGAGGGCAGAGCGTGCCCCTACTCAAGATGGCGCTCGAACAGCGGCGGCGGGGCGGGGGGGGGGGAGCGGCGGGCTCCTGCCCTCAATAAAGATGGCCGCGCCCGCCGCCAACACCTGGCATGGCACCGCCCACCTGCCCTTACTTAAGATGTCGGCCACGGGGGTGGGACTGGGCCGTAACCTGCCGTCCCGACGGCGGCAGGGAAGCTCCCGAATGTCGGCCTGGTGGGGAGGCGGGGCGAGAGAGGAGGGAGGTGGAGCCGCCCTGCTTTCCCCAGCACCCGCGCTGTCCTCTGGGCCCGCCAGGGACGCCTTCTCTCGGGGTGAGGGTGCCTGGGAGTCCCTGGGGTGCGCTGCCTGCTTCGAAAGAGCCTGAGAGCGCCGGAGAGGTGAAAGGGCTGCGCGCTCTCCTCCCGAGCGGCCCTGGCAGCGGCTGCGCCCCGCGGGCCCTGCGTGGGGGCTCTGTGCCCGGCACAGCGGCCAGGGTAAAGAAACAGCTCGACATAGTTTATTTTCACATAAAACTGTGACTGTGTTCTTCAAAATGGGTTTTATTCCTTTTTATTTAATGAGTGCTAAATGCCCAGAGTAGGCAAGCTTTTGTTTTCATCAGCGTTTGCTCTTTGTAAGGTACTTTGTGATGACCAGACTTCTTTTGCTTCTTTGAAGGTCATTTAATGTTTTTTCCAGTGTTTGGTTTTGAAGGTGTGAGTTTTCAGTTATGAGCTAATGGGGATCGTGGACTGTTGGCATGGAGAGACTGATCCGGCCAAGCATTCCCAGGAAAGGCAGCACTGCTGTTGTGTGTTTACATCCCCTCTAGAAGCGTTCCTCAGAAGCAAGAAATGGAAAAAAAAGCTGAAAGCAACTCCCAAATAGGGCTTAAGAGAATTTAGTTGCTACCCAGCCCTTCTGAAAATAATTTGGGTTTATTGGTCATAATTTTGCTGAACGAATGGAGACTTGTATGTGAGCCTGTCAGTACCAATGAAAGGTTTGTCACAGTCCCAGATATTCAAAGAATCAGTAAAAATGTGGATTTAACATGTGTGGATGGCTGACAAGGAGCTCAGCCAGTGATGTGAAATATTGCCATCTAACAGCTTTTTGGGAGATGTGTGTAAACTAAATTGGCAGTCTAGAGTTCAGCAGACAAAGTATGCAAATGAAAATTGATACCCCTTTCAGTGATGGGAAGCGAAAGGCCAGGGCCAGAGTGCACTCTGTAATGAACTCAGCCCTCCGAGATCGAGTCTGAGGTGCACTGATGAGAAAAGTGCTTGGCTCTTTTGTCTGCAGTGCATCTCTCGGATGGATAACTACACGACTTGCTGTTCATCACTGTCAGGAAAATTGTCACTTCTCACGAGTGCTACATTAATTAAAATTGAGTGTAAGGGCTGGGAAGTTAGGCATTTGGAATCTGAATTGTTAAAAATGAGGATGAAGTGATATGTTCTTTGCATGCTGCACGCTTTAGTGCAACTGCTATTTCTTAGTAAAACAAAACGGGCAGTAGGAAAAGGGAAAATCAATCCAAAGTTATGAGGTGAAATTATTTCCCCAATCTTTTATAGTCCTTATCCTACACAACTAGCTGTGTAAGATCCATGCAGATGAGCTAGTGAAACTGTGTAGTAGAAAAAAAAAATTTTTGGAGTTTCATTTGACCATTTTGCGTGTGGACACATAGATCTCCAAAAAATCTGAAAACATACAGGTTTTGGAGGTAGAAAGCACCCACAGTTCTTGCAATTAACTTCAACTGAGATGTGCCTTCTAACTATTTTGTGACCGGAGTAGGAAAACGTTGCTTTTATCACCATCGCAGCGAGGCACCGTGCCCCAGAGAAGATGCAGGAAGGTGGTGTGTCCCTGCCTGCTCAGGAGCAGCGCTGGGAGAGGTGGTTGTGCATCTGTGCTCTGTGAGGGAAGTGTTACATCCCTTAACTCCATCTGAGTCCTGTCTTTTGCCGATCCCTTCGGTGAGGAGTAGTGGCTGTGCTGCTCAGGCCTCTCTGCCATTTGTGTTCAAAAGGGCTCTGAATTCATATTTGGAAACAGATTCACTGCAAATGAGAATAGGGCTTTTCTATCAATTCTGCATCTGCGTTCTGCCTTTTCCCTGAAGCCTGCACCCACGTTTTGCCCTCGCTGGGAGCCTGGTGGCCCGTTAGGCCGGTGTTGCGAACACAGGGACACCTCACCCTCCTCCGGCCCCTGACTCGGTTTGAAGCCCCAGGGCAGGCCGCGGAGCCGGTGCCCGCGCCGCCCCCGGGAGGCGGCTCTCCCGCCGCGCCGCCCCCCTTCCTGCGCCGCAGGTGAGACGCGAGCGCTTCCCGCTTCCGCCCAGGTGAGGCCCGGCCGCTCCGCCCGCAGGTACCGCGCGCCGGGGGCTGCCAGACGCGGCGGCGCGCGGGGCTGGGGGGGCGCGGACAGGGGGCGCCGCTCCGCGCAGGCGGAGCCCGCTGGTGGACGAGGCGCTCCTGGAGCCGCCGAATTCCGTCTTTGGACACCGAGGCTCCGCCCGGCGCGGCGCTTGCTGGGGCATAGCCTTTCTCAGCGCGTCCGCGCTCTCTCTGCGCCCGCCTCGTGTGAATGGCGCCCTGGCGAGGACCGGCCCGCGCGGGTGTTGGCTGCGCCTCGGAGCCCCTCCAGGCTTCGTGTGCTGGGCTGCAGGCTCCCACCTCGGAGCCCCGCCAGGCTTCGTGTGCTGGGTTGGAGGCTGCACCTTGGAGCTCCTTCAGGCTTCACGTGCTGGGCTGCAGGCTCCACCCCAGAGCCCCTCCAGGCTTCGCACACTGGGTTGGAGGCTTCCACCTCGGAGTCCGTCCAGGGTTCATGCACTGGGCAAGAGACTCCCACCTCGTAGCCCCTTCAGGCTTAGTGTGTGCTGGGTTGGGGACTCCCAGCTCGAAGTCCATCCAGGGCTTGTGTGCTGGGCTGCAGGCTCCCACCTCAGAACCCTCTCAGGCCTTGCACTGGGTTGGAGACTCCCACCTCAGACCCTGTCCAGGCTTTGTGCGCTGGGTTGGAAACCCACCTCGGAGCCCCGTGAAGCTTCATGCATTCAGCGAGAGACTGCCACCTCAGAGCCCCTTCAAGGCTCTTTGTGCTGGGTTGCAGACTCTCATCTCGATTCCTGTTCAGGCTTCGTGGACAGGGTTGGAGACCCATCTTGGAGCCCCTTCAAGGCTTTGTGCGCTGGGGCTCTGGCAGTATCTTGATACCCCCGCTAACAGCTGGGAAGAGCTGGTGGGCAAAGGCGTTCCAGGATGGAGGAGCAGTTGTGCCATGCTGTTGTGCAAACAGTTTCCATGGCTTGGAGAGACTGTCTTGGTGAGGGGAGCAGGCACTAGAAAAGTTAAGTCACCATTTGCAATAGCTTCTGTCAGTGTCTGTCAATTCAGAGGTTATTAATGATGTGGCTTTTTTCATTGTTTGGGGGTTGATTAATAGGAAAACAATTCTTTTGCATTCCTTTTGAAATTTTGAAGCTTTAAAATTCAGTGTGGTTCCAGGTCTAACAACTCTCCTCCCCTCTGAAGTGATTTGTTAATCATGTACACTATCATTATAGTGATTCTAGGATTTATTGGCTTATTTCAGTAGAATCTGAAAATATTTAGATCTCAGAAACAACTTTTCCTGAAGCTTCTTGAGAATAGGTTTCTGAAAACACGTTATTGGTCCATGGAATGGTTTCTGCATGAGTTTGCTGTTTGATTAGACATAAGAGAACACCCACACCGGTGCTTCCCTGGAGGTTGAAGTCCTTAGGAATTCAGGTTCTACTTGTTAAAAGTTAGCATGCCTGGAGAGTGACTAAGGCATCATCTGCATAGGGATTGGTTGTCACAGATGCAGGGTGGTGGCGTTATGCTTTCTTCATCTTCTGCTTGCTAATCATATGTAACAACAGGACACAGTTTGTCCATGGAGTATTTTTTTTATATTTAACAATATTTAGCTTTGACCTGCTTTACCTTGGAGATGTGTGGTGCGTTTGTCTTTAGGTACTCACAGTATTGTTTTGTTGTTTCCTTCTTTCAAGTGCCTGGAGCAGTCTGCACATGCTCTATGGCCCTTTTTATAAATACTGCAGCTTTATACAGAACAGCAAGTTTCAGTAGTTGCATGTGAAAGGTGCGTGCTAAGCTTTGCTGAACTGAATTCTTCTGTGCATTACCAGGGTGGAAAACTGAGCGTAATGTGTACAACAGCAAAATATGTGATAGAATAGTGGATTTTTTCACAGAACGTAGTCATTTGATAGTGTGGAAACTATATAATTTTTAATATATGTAGTTATATGTGATGCTGTGTTAGGACAGTTTAGGATAAGATCACTAATAAAATAATGTTTTCCCTTTCTTTTGCCTTTATTGACTTTTAGACAGTTTGGGCTGAAATTTTGCAAATTGGAGGTATCTCTGATGAAGACAGCACGCATCATATCTGTCACTCTTGATAACAGGGCCAGGAAAAATTACAACTGCATTAGTGCATAAAGGTGACTTTGGATTGGGATGTAGCTTTGGCTGTTCCCGTGGCAGGCTGTTCAGATTGGCTGCGGTTTTTGAAAAACAGCAGCAGTTAGCACTTGTGTATTAAGTCCTCATGGTGTTTCCTATCCCAAAAGGTTACACCCATGCTGAGTGGGGAGTGCTTCTCATAAGGCAGGACTTGCCCCGTAGTGCTTCTTGGAAGGACACAGTTTGTTGGAGGCCAAGTTGAAGGGTGTAGGGCAGAAGTGGTTGTAGTTGGTATGTGGGTAGGGAAAAATGGGCAGAAGAATCTCAGCTGTCTACACTGTGCCCTCCTTCAGACCCCAGCAGGGAAACCCTTATTTCTGTCTTTCAGCAGCCCTTTGTGGAGGGCAAGTGTTTGTCAAAGCTCTCCCAGGGGTGTGGTGTTCCCTCTGGCTCTGTGATGAGCCAGGATTGAGCACCCTGTGTCTCCACACAAGTGGCAGTCATCTGGTGGGGGACTGATGGCAATGGAAGACTTAAACCTTTCAGCTCTTCTGATGACCTCTGCTGGCATCAGCATGGGGGAATTCCTTTTCTCTTAGTCTCCTTTTGAAGAAGGTCCAAGTCTTAGGATTTCATACAAAACCTTACAAAACTTTCCCGCTCCCTGTCATGTGTTGAATTCAGCTCTCAAAAGTGAAGACAGTAAAACCCCTGATGCACACTGTGCTGGAGTGTGGAGGGTTTTTTTTCCCCACACTTTAGTGTTTAGTGCTAGAAAACACTAAACTTTCTGAAATTCATTATTTTCTCAATGATTTTACAATTATGGTGGGAGTTGTGACATAAATTTTGAACTGAGGTTTTCAGTTCTGTCTACCAATAAGATGAATAAGTGGCTGACCAATAAGATGAATAAGTGGCTGTAGAAATCAAAGACTAGAACTAAGGAAGTTGAATGCAGAGTGGGTGAACTGATTTTAACAATGCAAACTGTAGTGTTTTGGATCACTCTTCAAAATTTACACCTTTAAATGGACCTCCTAATTTAGCAACTGTGTGTTGGCACCCTGCTTGAACTTGGCATCAGTGTTTGGAAGTTGTTTTAAGGATAAGCTGTTTGGGTCCCAACACATAAACAGCTCGATAGTTGATGGAGTTGTGTATTTCTCTGGTGCCTAAAAGCCAGACTTGGAGACTGTCCTGAATTATTTATTACTTGAAAACTTTAAATTATATTTTCAGGAATCCGCTCACACCAGAAGGGGCTGTTTGCTTTAAAGCACAACGTACTTCCCACCTCCCTCCTTTTTACAAAAGAAAGGAGAACAAAGAAATACTGAGGGTGGTTTCAACATACTGGCCCCCAAAAATTCATTAAAAACCATCGCAAGTTGGCTGGAGGCCACCTTTGATCATGAGGAATCCCAAAGTGCTGCATAAACTTGAACCATTACATGGACTGTATCTGAAGTCCACTTCCGCATCCACTGCTGCAGAGTGATCTGCAATGGCTCTTAGCAACACTTTGGAGCAGGTCAAGCAGGAAGCTGAAACTTTCTTTAATCTCACCACCACCACTCCCTTTGCACCTTTTCCAGGGGATGTCTGCCTAGATGGAGCCTAGATCGCCTACCTACATTTTTCTGCTTTAATTTTTCTTTTTTGGATCTATACCCATCATTGTAATTGCTATTGTTGCACCCACTGTAATGGAAAAAAGATTAATCTTGGAGACTGTCAGCGCGGTGCTTTGAGGCTGTCTTTGAATGATGCAGGCTATTTCTCATAGTGCAGTTTGCCAGTGCAGCTGAGCAGCTGCGGCCTCTCGCTGCTTCAAGGTGTGGTCCTGCTTCCCTGGCACATCTTGGCTCCCTCCCGCATGACACTGCTGGCAGTTGAGAGCTAACCGGGCAAAAAGCTCACCCTACCAAAATGTGAAGGGTTTTTTCTGCGTGTTTAGCTTCCCATTCCAGCTCACTATGGGATCAGATGAATGAGTGCAAGTGCAGATGGAAAGGGAAGAACAAAATGCATGAAAGAGGGCTGGAGAGCTGGACCAGCCTCTTGGCTTCAGCTGTTAGATGGGCATGGTGTTGTCAAGTCGGCATTATTTCCTGCCATGCTGGATTTCTTTTCTGGGTTTAATCTTTTCTTCACCCTGCTGCTGCTTTAATGTGTTTCAAGCCACTTTTCCTCATAGGAGTTATTTTGCATCCCTTTCTGATGTTGGTTCTCTTCCTTTAATGTTTTGGGTTTTTTTTTTTCTCTTTTAACTGCTGATGTGAGGTAGAAAAACAAGCGAGGGAAGTGAATGGAGGGAAATTAAATTGGGAAGAAAGAAGAAATTTGTGTATTCTTTGTCCTGTTAAGATTCATACAATATTTTTAGTCAAAGAGGCTAAGTTTTGTCTTTTTTGTTTAGAGGAAGACTCGGGAGGGTACACGAAAATAGTGTTTTCATCTGTTCTTCAGAATCAGCTCTCAGCACAGAGTGAAAGACTGCTGTGGTCTTCTAAGTATTTTATTTCAAATGGAAAGAAAATAAAGCTGCAGCATTTACAAAAGTTCAGATGCATTCCTGGAAATCTTTCAGGGGTTGTATGGGTTTGCCACTTCAACTCTTGCTACAAGTTTGATTTAAAGTGACCTCCTAAATCTGTTAATAGTCTCGCAAAGCAACTCATTTGGCTTGGCCCTGGGTGGAAACCACACAAGCCCAGAGTTCTGCAGGAATTCCTCCAGGAGCAAAAGCTACTCAAATACAGTAAAGGATGCATAAATCTGAAGTTGTGGTTTGCGACACACCTCCACTTTTTTTTCATTAGGTAAATTGGCTTAATCTAACTCTTCAGGGGAAGAGAAGCTATTCACCTGCGTATTTAATATTTTGTTGAATGTAACAGTGTCCTCCCAAAACTCAAGATATTTTCAGTGTCAGCACAGACAGCGTGAGAGGCAGAGCTGAAAGGATCAGAGGTCCTGCTGGGAGAGAGCCCCTGGGATGTGCTTACCCTAGTATTACTTTCATATGCGTATGACCCTTCCTACTCTCGAATTGCAAGATTAAAAAAGTAAAAACAGACTCTTTTTTTTCTGCGTATCTATGGCTATATTTCTTCCAAAATAGTTCCAAATGTATTATTCTGAAATTACACAGTTATATACTGAGTAGAATTAAAATTATGTAAATTGTGCTATTAAATGGCTGACTTCTTCCAAAGGAGCTTGTACAAAGCGAAGAAATCTTGTTTCTTGTGTATATTTTGGTATAACTGCCTTGGTAGATTTCAGAATGACAGGCTCTGCATCAACATAATAACATGCCAGTCAGGGTACAAATTTATCATTGCTGCTAATTGCAAGTCTGTTGTTTTTATACTGCCATCTAGGCCTCAGCCCCAGTTGGAGACCAGTTCTATTTGGCTGTGTAGAAGAGCCTGATAAAGAACATTCTGTTCCTTCAAAGGTTGTCATGTACATAGAAAAGAGAAGGGCAAGGAGAAGGGAAGAAGCTTGAGCTTCTTTCACCTGTTCAGCACCAGGGCTGGGATTAGAGCCAGCCTCCCCTAATAACCTGTTGGACTAGGGATTGATTTGGCCAATTTGGGGCCATAATGCTGTGCTGCCTTGTGAGTGGAAGGAATGTCATTGCTTTATGTAGGTGCAAGGTTTCACCTATGTAGTCATACTGCAAGAATGAGCTATTGTAGCAAGACTGCTGCCTACAAATAGTTAAAGTAATCAAGAGGAAAGTACCTGTACCTTCTAAATAATAGGAAGATTTTTGCTGTATAATATTTGAAAAGATCACAATCTTAATGTCCATATTCAAAATAATTTGGTTGAACATTTCTCTCAGTTTTCTCAGCCAATGTTTGTTTTTTTAACCTGCATTTTTACTGATATTTGAAAAAGTTGTTCATATTGCTTCCTGTGTGTGAAAGGAAAAGCACACACATCAAGGAAAGCTATTTTGGATGTGCTGAAGCTGCAGTGCAACTAGCTGTATTGAGAGCTTTGTTAAATATTTGGGGTAAACAACAGGGGGTAGTGGTATTTTCAAATTAGATTTCTTATAGTTAGCTTAGTACTTTATTATTACATTTATTGACCATGTATCTGTTAGCATTCTGCTCAGATATCTAAATTATTAATTCGATTTTTTTTTCCAAACCTTGTCTAGATTCTTCTGAGTAATTCCAAAAATAGCCTTCAACATGCCTGAAAATCCTGCTGCAGGTATGTGATTTGAAAGTGGTTACTTCTGTTAAGCAGTGAGAAATGAAGCTCCTTTCCTAACATGTACTACTTTGTGGTGCAGACAAACAACAGGTGCTGCAGATCCTTGATCGTCTGCAAGCAAAACTGCGTGAGAAAAGAGATTCTCAACATAATGAAAACCTGACTGTTCTGCGTAACACACTCAGGAGCCCTTTGTTTAACCAGATACTGACCCTTCAGCAATCCATCAAGCAACTGAAGGAACAAGTGAGTGTAAAATGACAGTTGTTGGTGGGTGTGATGATGACTATAGTGAACTTGGAATTTAAAAGCAGATGCATAGGCACATGTTAATAAAGGTGCTCTCATTAATAAGCTGTTGGGCCTTTTTTTTTTTTTTCACCGAACTAGTATCCACAGAGTCACTTCTGAGATGAGAAGGGTGTTGGAACAAACAGGTCATGGGGCAACGTGCTTTGAAAGGGATGTAGAAGAGGCAGGCGCCGAGAACCACATCAGTTGGAAAAAAACATCTGCAAAAGACGTCAGCTCTAGTACTTTCAGTTCTGAACACAGCTGGAAGTGAGATCCTTTGCTTTTCACAGATGCTAAATACTGTTTATCAGCTAACTGGCAGAATCTTTTCTCCTTAAAAGACATCATTACTTAGTTCATGCTGACTTTTACAAGACTGGTTAACCTGTTTTGAGAAATAAAATCTAGAAAACTACCTCTGAAGATTTGCCAGGCTCTGGTGCAGACCTACCCAGGCTGGTGTTATAAAAACTTGGCTCCAGTGGTGGAAGGAACCTGTGTCGATTGGTTTATAATGCCAGCTGTCACTTGGATCTTGAGGACATGGGCATCAGTGACACATCTGCATGAACAGTTCTCGCTGTGCAGATAGCAGTCAGGCATTCAAACTTAAAATTGGGGACTGATATGGCATACCCTTAGCAGCAGTGATCCTCATCTCTGCTGTTACGGCACCTGCCTGGCTACAGATAGAGAGGGTGGGTGTCAGGGGAACAGGGCCATCTTGCTGTCATTGCTAAATGTATTGTCCGTGTTCCTGCCTGGACAGTGTGACAGTGGTTGTGCCACTCATTCTTCCTTCTTTCCATGCTCACGAAGTTGCTGTAACTGCTCTTGTTCCTTCCTCCCAAAGCTTGGATGCATTTCTGCAAGTTATTAAAAATATATGAAAATGCAAATATATCTAAGATCATGCTTTGTGTCTATGGCGTAACAGATTTTCTTTTCCCTAATTTTTTTGGAATTGTTTTATTTAGAATCTTGAAATCCTTTTCAAGCATGTCCCTCGTGAGCAGTTTCATTCAGGATGGGGTTTTTTAGTTTGCTTCGTTGCATTGGGAATATTTCTGCATTTGTTCATTATCTGTCAGAACTAGAAATTGAACAGTAAGTTCTAGCAATGATAACATGTCCAGCAGTAGTTAGTTTGTACCCTAGGCTCTCTCTGGGGAGGAGATAATACAGACCAGGCGTCTGGTTCACGAGTGACTCTTAAAAAATCAGGATTCTTGTGCCAGAATTGTCTGGGTTTGCCTGATAGTTGCAACAGTGCCTGAGGGCCTCTTTAATGTTTGGTGCTTTTGCATGTGCTATTTCTGGAATATCAGGGTGAAAATAGGATATCTTAATAGGCACAAGCAGGGAAGAAGCACGAAAGAAATGGAGGAAATTAGTAGAGTAGAAACACAGCTAAAACATTGAGGGAACTTTTCCTTCTGAAAAATGGTTTAAACTTGATATGGTAGCTTGGTTAGATCTTATATATCGATGCTACCTAATTTATGCAGGTGAGTATATTTGTGTGAATAAGCTTAAATTAATATATGTATACTTGCTTCCTTGGCAGTCTTCGCACAAGGTATATGTGGAAATCTCTTATTTTATTTTTAATAGTTTTTCTCTATTTTTGTTCAACAGCTCAATTACATGCCTCCTGACCGTTCAGTAGATTTTGATTTTACTAAGAGAGGGCTCCTAGTGTTTGCTGACAAATCAGTTGCTGCTGGGAGCATGCATACACCTTGCAGTTCACCTGAACCCAAATCATCTACCTTCACTTCAAACCTGGGAGTTAATGAATTTAACGCAATCATGCAACAGATGGCAAAGGTAGGACTCTCTGGTTCAGTGAGCCAAACTTATTTTGCTTTATGTCAGACTTTCTGGCATGCTTTTGAAGTGTTTTTCAAGCATGCTCTTTTATGTTTCTGGTAGTGTGGTGCCTCCTAGCCAATAAGAGAGCAGAAGTGCTGAGGATAACTTTTCCCCATGAAAGACAATGTCAGCAATGGAAAGTGGTTTGGTGGTTTGCTTTATTTTTTCTTTGCCAATTTTTTTTGTCTTACTACCAAACGTAGAAAAGAAATTTCAGTTGCCAGAAAACTTTATTGGTATTTGATGACACTTAATTGAAAATGGACATTTTCTGCAGAAACTCATTTTGATGGAGAGACTAGTTCTATCAAGTACATTTTAAATTGGAAATGTACCAACTTTGTTAATATGTGAACAGTGCAAATGATTAAAAGAACTGGCATTTAATATTTTATTTAACTCCTCATTTAGTATGTTTTACCTTTGCCAGACAGATGCTGATTTCATTAACATATGATGGTGCATGTACCAGTTGCCTATGGAAGTTGTACAGGTGCAGACATCCACCGGTGTGGGATTGGCATTTATGCCACAAATGCATTGTTACGTGTTACTTTAAACTATTAATTTAATTGGTTAGTCATGCCTTTCTATATTAAGTAACTGTTGCCAATTGACTACCTTAATGTAGCTGTAATAGTTTGAGCATAACTCCTCATTAGTGTGTCATTAACTCATCAGATAAAAGATTTAGCAGTAAAGACTGCCCATTATTTTGGATAAAACAGCTGTGGTAGCAATGCATTCTCTAAGTAATATTTCTGAGTAAGCAACCCCAGCAATCTTGTATCAGAACTGAAAAGCATGCAGTCGCAGAAGCAAACTTTTTTTAGCATTAAGTGTGAAATTGCAGGGAGGGGAAGGAAATTAATTTCTTTATTTAAAAGCTGCAATCTTTTGAACACACATCTAAAAATCAGCTTTAAAAACAAGGGGAGACAAAAGACAAGTAATTTAGTTTAGCTATGCAGCATTTCCAGAAATCCTGAATATATTGCTCTAGACAGCACTTTGTTCATAGTTTTCATCCAGTTTGGAATTCATCTCATAACATGAATGAAGTGTGAAAGCAGCTCTTAAATTCCCTGAGGTTTCAGAACCTCAGAGTGCTTGCATATCCGATACTCTGCTGTATTAAAAATAATAAATGGAGGAGCTTCTATTGAAATAACATATTCAGTATTTTGCCTTTGTTTAGTCTTAGGAGGAGACTAATTCTTCTCGAGTTCATAAATTTTAAAGTAGCTCATTTTATTACATTAAAAATTAGTAAATATTCTTTTTCTGCTTTATTAGGGGAGACAAATAGAATCAATAAAGATTGAAAAGCCGTCTGTTGGAGGTCTTGGATTTAGTGTGGTTTCCCTTAAAAATCACAGCCTGGGAGAAGTTGGTATCTTTGTCAAGGAAGTCCAGCCAGGAAGCATAGCTGACAGGTGAGATCTTTATAATTGCATTGGAAAATTGCAGTGTTTCCGTGAAGGGAAAAGTCACAACTTTCACATTGAAAACTCTATCAGACTAGCATGTTTGTCTGAATTGTCTGGGGGGATGTTTTGTTGGTGGTATTTTGAATTCTGGCTTTTCAACTAAATGAACTTATGTTTTGAGGATCAGATTTTCAGATGAGTTTTAAATATCCGAGCTATTCACAAATGGAATTTCCAGAAATCATTACTCATTTAAGAAAATCTTGGGTACTGATTAAAAAAACAAAAGAAAACTTGGAGAAGTGTACAAGGAAAATAAAAACTATCCCCTGCTTGAATTTTTATGCATTGTGTATGTGAAATTTTTTCCCCTTGTTTCTTTATTTATTTGCCTATGACAATGCCCTATTTATAGTTTGTTTCCTGTGTAAATTTAGATCCAGTCCTCCCGACAGATCCCTACACAGATGTCAGCATAGAATCAAGGCTTTAGGCAGTTTCTTCCTGTATTGTCTGTGGGTTTTCACCCAACAACAAAAGAGGGAGCAATCCTTTAAAAACAAAATGTGATTGTAAAGCCACAAGAGTTGGCATGAGACAAATGCAGTGCTTGGAATTATGTTTCAAGAAAATGTGTCTAGATTTCAAGTCATTGGTGTCACTTTTTAAATAACACATGTCAGGAAGTGCCAACACAGGATGACAAAAAGAGTGGGGAGAGGTTGGAATGATAATGGCTATGGGCCCATAGAGAACACTCCAGAGAACACTTAAAGAAAAGCATATTAGGCTTTTTCGAAGTGAAGACAGATGGACTGATCTGGATGTCGAAGGAGAGTGAATATCTCACTTTAGGGTTTGATGACCTGCTGCTCACTTTCTTTGATGAGAGAATCTAAAATATGGTTAGTGCTCAGAGAAAGTGATTTCTGGGAAACATCTTAAACATCGCATGATAAGAAGGAAGTTTAAAATGCCTTACTTAAGATGTGCTGTAGCATTGTTTCAGAGTTTTTATAAATTTCCCCAGCATGCTTCCCATTTTGCTTCTGAGACAAGATCTCCTGGAGACTTTTTTTGGATTCCTACAGAGCTTTGAAGGCAGTGTCTGTCTGTGTAACAGTTTGGTCTCATGCTCAGAATGAATATTAACAAAGGAGATGACTGATGGGTTCTCTCTTGTCACAAATCTAAATTCATTACTAGGGTGAATTAACTGTGAAATTTACATTATCTTAAGGTATAAATTGAACTGTGTATTGCTTAAAGAAAGTTTGAAGTCTGATACTGTAAATTTTGAGTAAAATATAAATATGCAGCTGATCTGTCTTTATTATCTAAAGTAATGATCATAACCTGAGTTGTGGGCTCTTAGAGGTGGTATCATATTGTGCTAAATATAAAGAAGAATAGTTCCTAGTTCATTGTATAACTACAGAATTAATTTGTATGTCCTGTAATTTGACATCATCAAGGAAGGATGAGGGAATTTAATTGAGTTTTGAATAGAAGCAAAGGAAAAAGTTGAGCAAACTTCTGTACTGTTACAAAGTTGGAACAAAATACGTCTCGGCAGTTCAGTACAGTGCGGATTGCGTGTAGTTTGTACATTGGTGAAGATGGTCTAAAAGCTGATATTTTTTTAATATATAAGTATTTACCCTTGCATAACTGTTTATTTTGCATGTTCATATTTCAATTTCGCAAGCCTGTTGTGAAGTCACTACGCTGCATTTTAAAATTTCTTTTAATGTTTTGTTAAGGGATCAAAGACTAAAGGAAAATGACCACATACTGGCCATTAATTGCACCCCATTGGATCAGAACATTTCCCATCAGCACGCTATTGCCCTCCTCCAGCAGTCCACAGGATCTCTACATCTGGTTGTTGCTAGGGAGCCAGTTCAAGGAAACAGCAGAACTTCGCCTGTCTTATTAAGTGATATAAATCCACCTGAAACTGTGAGTTGTTGTAATACTGTCAAAATCAGATTTTTGAACTATAATTTTTTTGTGTTTTTAAGTGTTTGTGTTAGCAAGTTTTACATATAGGGCTTTTTTTCTTTAATCAGATTTTATACGTGATGACATTTCTTTTAGGCTGATCATGCAATAAGTATAAGGCTTCCTTTGCAAAGCTGCATGAAGTTGTTATAAAGTAGATCCTGGGTTTTTATGAAATAGCAGAAGCTTTAGTAGATCAACATATTCTTAGCAGCAGGCCCTATTCAGCATAGGCTGGGTAAATTATTTTACAAGTATGCCTAGCTGAAACCTACTTGTGCTCAGCAATTAAAGATGGTCTGATTACATCTTGAAAGAGTATAAACATAATCTGTCATGAACGCTGCTTGAAATATCCCAACCAATTTAAACTTAAAACTGTTCAAAACAAAAAGCCTTGTCTTTGTTTTAAAAACAAAAAGTATCTGCAAAATAACCTCTCAATTCCTGTTTATTGTGATATTTATTTTTTTTTTTTAATCCGTGTGAACCCTTTTATTTTCTTGAACAAGGAGAGCTTGTCACAGGGCCATGTAATAAGCTTGGGCTGAACTTCCGTCTGTGTTCTGACCATATGGTCCAGGTGGCTTCACTGAATTTGGTCAAACTGCACACCTAAATCCAGGGTTTGCAATACTGGAATCTTAATTTATTATGCTAGTAGCTTTTGATGAAAATCTGGTTAAGAGCAGTGCTTTTCCTTATTCTCAGTAATTATTTCCCTCATGATTATTACAGAGCTAGTGAAATCTGAAGGTTTTAGTGGATAATCAATATTGTTTATTGCACTGAAAATTTTAAAGAATTAAACTTTAACTGCTTTTTCATTGAAAGATCTGCACTGAACAGACTAACAAAATAAAATACAAATATATATCTCTACAGGGGGTCTTTAAACTTCTTTTATGATATTTAACTGGCTTTGGCAAAGATTTTCAGTATGCTAATAAATCCTTTATTCACAGAAGACTTAAATCTGCCTACTTTGCTCCATTTTGGTTTCTATGAGATATTAATCTGACAGAAACATTGGCTGGGTTTAGATTGCTTAACAGCTTTGTTATTTTCAGATTGTCTTGTAGAACATAAGGTCATGGTACAGTGTAGCTTAGAAACATGCTTCCAATTCAGTATGGTATAATATTGTACTGCAGTATTAATTCAGCATGTACTGGTGGTGTTTAGAGTGTGTAAGTGAAATAACAGAAATAAGAATTTGGGCAACGCTAAGTGAAAACTAAGCCAGTGCAAGCTCCTTGCCTCTGTTTTTCTCTGTTGTTTGCAGTATTTTTGATTTATGAAAAACTGAAAGGCTAGTTTTCATTTTGGCAAGTAAATCTTAAGATTGCTTTTTCTTAGTCAAGCTTTTTCCTAGTATCCTGTTATGCTGAAAGTGAAGGACAAAATGTGTGTTTAAAAACAGATGAGAAATCCCACTGCGTGTTTATAAGGAAATGAAGCTGACTGAGCAAAATCCATCAGAACTCTAATATATGGGGTAGAGAGAGAAAATTGCTCTGGTTAATTCTGGTACATGTGAAAGTGAGAAACATTGAAGATCGACTGAAATTAAAATCTTTTCTTATTAATTGCAGATTCACTGGGGCCATGTTGAAGACGTTGAGCTGATTAATGACGGTTCAGGATTAGGCTTTGGAATTGTAGGAGGAAAGTGGAGTGGAGTAGTTGTAAGAACAATTGTTCCTGGGGGATTAGCAGATCGGGTAATTTGTTATATTATGTCACTTCTTGTTTGATTGTAAAGTATAATTAACTGCTTTTGACAGTCTTAAAATAAACTAATATACTTGAACAAAGGGAAGCTGATAGCATCAAAGTCTGAAGGCCAACGTATACTTTATAAATAAATATGTTGAAGGTATGATTGAAAAAAAAATTAGCACCTGATATGAATTAAGTTGTTTCACAGATGTGCTTTGTTTTTTATAATGTTGTTGAACATGCAGACATTCTGAACGGTTGTCTCACCTTCTGATATTTTCAATACTTTTGATATTTTCAGACTTTTGTAAGTTGAGGTGGGAGGGACAAATAGTCTTAATAGATTTGCACATCCTCTGTAGAATTTGGTACGTTTGGCAACATCTATAGGGACAAATTCTCCAAATTAATAGTCAGGCAACAGAATCTGCCCTATTGAAGTAGTTGTGTTGCAAGATTTTAAAATCTTGTTTATAAATTTAAAATCAGTTTATAGATTGAAGATGTCCTGGTTTTACTGGGTTTCATTTTAAGAGTTTTGATCCCCACCTTGCGGTCTGACCATTTCAAGGAGACATTTGGAAGATGCAAAGCCTTGGAAAGTTACTTATATTTTTTGAAGTTTCACAGGTACAGTTTGCAAGCTTTGATTGCTAATCTTTAGAGACTTGGTGCTAGGTGTTGCTATATTTCAGAGGTAGAACATGTGCAACATGGATTTGGATTTTTAATGTGAATTTAGTCAGTATTTGAAGTCTGAAACCCATGCAGGCAAGATCCGGTGACATGCAAAAGGGAGAGGCTACGGTTCTTCCTCTAGCACAGGATAGAAACTAGAACTGGAGATTCAGAGAGCTTTACTGGAAATGTTGGCTTTTGTTTGACTGCCTCCCTCTGAACCTGTCATGTATAAATGAGTATTTTTTAATTATTGTGTAACACCTGTTTTGCTGTAAGGAATAAAGTGTTTTGGCTACAAGTGAAGCATGTAAGTTAGGAACTCACCACATTATTCTCAGCTGAACGAGACGACATTAAGAGCATGTATATGTGCTCGTTATTTCACATGTTAAAATTGGATGGGTTTGTAAATGAGTTTGAGTTATTCCTGGGAATAACTCCATTATGACTGCTGTATAAATCAGTGCACCGAAGGTGGTGGAACTGTGCTGATCAATACCAGCTGAGGATTTGGTCCTATGAATGCTTGCTTATAATAGAAGTGATGATGGAGGCCATGAATCATAATTATCGTGTGAAAAAAGGTTTGTGTGGAGTCTTGTTACCTTCGTTGGATTTCCTAACTCAAATTGGAGCTAGTTATATGAGAAAAGAATTGCCAGGTTAGTATAGAAGTATCAGGAAAAATCTCGTCCTAAATCAAAATGCTGTGATTTTTATTCTAACTCTCACCCGATGAGGAGTATTCAGTGAAACAGTGATACGTAACAACCTGTGAGTTGATAAAATGTTGTGGTTCTATTTTCTCCTAAATGAGAAAAGTAATCAATTTCTTAGAATGGTGCTATTTAAGCTGTGTAGCTTTTGGAAAGGTCAATTTACCGCTCTTAACTTCTGTGGAAAAAAAACCCAGTGCGTTACTGTGCGAATGCTTCCTCAAATTACTTAGTCTGTTGCAGCAGTGGTCAATTTTATGGTATTTTCTTTGTTGGCTCTTAGGCCATCAAGATGCTGGTACATTTTCAGTTATGTAATGGAAGAGATGTTTCATGTGTGGGATGGAAACATTTTTTGCCATTTTATTTATGTTTGAAGGATGGGAGGCTCCGGACAGGAGATCACATCTTACAGATTGGAGGGACCAACGTGCAAGGAATGACCAGTGAACAAGTTGCCCAAGTGCTGAGAAACTGTGGGAATTCTGTTAGAATGATTGTTGCAAGAGACCCGAAGTGTGAAATTATGGAGACTCCACCAGTTCCTGTGAGCTGGCCAGTTGCAACGTTACCTTCCTTTCAAAATGGAAATGTAAGTACCTGGTATTCCCTTTTTACATTTTTAAGTGTGTTTATGGCTTGTGATCAGAAAGGAGGAGAACAGAGTGTTCTTGAGACCTAAAGGGCTTCTCTTCTTCGGAGTTTCCAGGTACCATATGTGTGTATTTAAGTGGTTGTTAATATAGCCCTGCCTTCTAAATTTTTCACCTTTTTCTATGTTATTAATATCTATAATCTTAGGATCGGAATGACAGGCTTCACAGAATTTATTTCAGAGTGGGTAATTTAATTACCAAGATCATAAACATTATCAATAAATGGTACTCTTAGTTCTCCTTCTTAGCTCATTACATTTTTACTAATCAATCATTTGTAAGTGGATTTAAAACTTGAGTGTGAATTTCCCTGGTCTGAAATCCAGAGCGCCATGGCCACACCAGAATTATTCAGCACAATCATCTTCATATGAAACGTAAGTGTAATGTTTTCATAGTAGACGCTACTGTCTGTGATAGGAAATATATCTAAAAATTTTGAAACTTGTTTTAGCAAATCTTATCATGGTCATATCAAAGTCTCTTGTTTTTTAAGTCATTCTTTTCAGTTTTGAGTAATTAAAATCAACAAATGCTACACTAAGTGTACAGTAGGTCTCGAAACATAAACAAAGCTGTGCTTGTGTACCATCTGCTACTACTGTGCTGCTTCAATTGAGGTGTAGAATCTGAGTAGCCTTTTCTTTTTTATCTAGTTTCTTGAATATCAGTGAAGAGGGCTATTTTTTTGGAGCACCATTTTTAAAGGTCGGACTAGCAATCTTGTTATTACAAGCTCACCTTCATGCTTACAGGGCATAGTCACTGTGACGGCAGCCATTAATTTGGTTGCTTGCATCCTTCTGGAAGACTACTGTGGCTGAAGCCGTCAGTGACATATTTGAGTCCTTCTCAAACTCCTCAGAAGAAGGATTGTACTAGGAAACATGAGAAGCAGAGAGATGTGAGGGGGTAGTCTGTGTAGATGATGTTGGAGTTTTAAAGCTAGGCTTATCTGTTACACTGAAAAAAGGCTTTCCTGGAGAATGAGGATCATTACAAAGCACTCCTTTTCCAACTGTATCATATTTTCCAAGGCTCATGTAAATAACATGATCCTAATTTTGTTTACTCTACAAAGTACTGTTTTCTTTCTTCCCAGCCTCAAAGGTGGGCCTGTTTGTTAGTAAGGGACCCGAAGCAATGTGGATGGTGCAGCCTTTCTAATATATTCCTCCTGAATGTCTTTTCGTTGTCCTCCTTATTTCTGCTGTGTTTTTTAAAGGGAAAAAGATGACGTTGCATTTCTCATAGAATCAGAGTGGTTTGGGTTGGAAGGGACCTTAAAGATCATCCAGTCCCTACCCCCCTGCTGTGGTCAGGGACACCTTCCACTAGACCAGACTTCTAAAGGCCCCGTCTAACCTGGCCTTGAACATTTCTAGGAACTTCCCTGGGCAACCTGTTCCAG
Organism: Cuculus canorus; assembly: GCF_017976375.1. Lineage (NCBI taxonomy): Eukaryota > Metazoa > Chordata > Aves > Cuculiformes > Cuculidae > Cuculus > Cuculus canorus. The sequence continues at coordinate 19,416,270 of NC_071408.1, read as the reverse complement.
TGACCCACCACCCTCACTGTGAAGAATTTCTTCCTAATGTCTAATCTAAATCTTCCCCCTTCCAATTAAAAGCCATTCCCCCTTGTCCTATCACTGTGTGTCCTTGTAAAAAGTTCCTCCCCAGCTTTCTTGTAGCCCCCTTCAGGTACTGGGAGGTTGCTATAAGGTCTCCTGGGAGCCTTCTCTTCTCCAGGCTGAACAACCCAACTCTCTCTCAACCTGTCCTTATAGCAGAGGTGCTCCAGCTGTCTGATCAACTCCTCTGGGCCTGTTTCAACAGTTCCTTCTTATATGTCCAGTTCTGGAATCTTCAACATATTTGTAACGTATCCTTCTTATGTTGGGGATTCCAGAACTGGACGCAGTACTCCAGGTGGTGTCTTCACCAGAGCAGAGCAGAGGGGCAGAATCACTTCCCTTACCCTTCTGGCCGCGCTTCTTTTGATGCAGCCCAGGATACGGTTGGCCATGTGGGCTGTGAGTGCTTATTGCTGGCTCGTGTCGAGCTTCTCATCAGTCAGCACCCCCAAGTCCTTCTCCGCAGGGCAGCTCTCAGTCACATCATCCCCCTTCCTGTATTGAAACTGTGGATTGCCCCGACCCAGTGTAGGACCTTGCATTGGCCTTGTTGAACCTCATGATGTTCACATCTCTTTTCATCTACTTCTTTCTGAATGTCATCTATTGTTTTCTGAACTAAACAATACCTTCATATTTTGAGTTCAAGGAACTCCTCTTTCTGAGAAGACATTTGCTGAAGTCAAGAATAGTGGCTGAATGTATTTATTAATTTAATGATGATTTTAATGACCACATTTCCGTTTGTGTCGGATTTACAAAAAGAACTTTCCTATAATCTAATTTCTCTCTGGTTTTTATGTACTTTCACTAGCTTTGAGCTTTGGTATAGAAAATATTTTCCTTTTCTTCTTTGCAACCTAGCAGAAAGGCATTTTTATTATATTGTTGTTTTTTTCAGTTTCATATTAATATTTGATTTCCTTTAAATTTCCTGTAGTAGGGAGTAACTGAAAGTACTTAATGTCTGTGCCTGGGCACAAGAAAGCAGTCATATTATCTGTACTCTGAGAGATACTGACAGCAGTGTTAGCAGCCTATTTGTGCTGACTGTATTTAGGACTCTGTACTTTGATTTTTTCCAGGCTCCACGTCGATTGTTTTGCATTCTACCAGTAGCATCACTTACAGAAAATTTCTGTAGTGCCAGAGGACTGACTACAAAGGGCTTTTGATTGTCAAAATAGCAGGACTCTCGAGGCCATAGCTCTGTTTCAGATGTCGCTATAGACTTGTTTATTGTTTTAGTTCCCTCTCCTAAAGATAAGTGACAGAGCATCAAAACTTATCTCCATCTCCATCAACATCTTATGAAGCAAGAGAGCTGGTGGAAAGCGTTTAGTGATCTTAATGAGTTAGCTAGTGGAGGGAGGCATGTGATAAGAAAGGAGATAACTGTCCACTGATTTTTCTTTTAACAAAAACTGAAATAGATATGGCCATAACTTTTGCCTGTTTTGAATACGGGTCCTTCCAAAGTCGATTATTTGGCAACTGTCCATTGATTTTTCTTTTAACAAAAACTGAAATAGATATGGCCATAACTTTTGCTTGTTTTGAATGCGGGTCCTTCCAAAGTCGATTATTTGGCAACTGTTTCACTAAAATTCTTTTTTGTGCTTTTTCGTAAGAAATGTTTTCCAGTTTCCTCATCCATTCTTTTCTTTTGGCAGTGACACTGTCCCTCTTGAATTTATCAGTTTAACAGACCTTCCTCTGATCATCGTCTTCTTTTTGATCCCGTTGGGCTGTATCTGATTACTGAAAACTTGTCAGAGTAGAGTTGCAGAGACATACTGAGGCCAGCTTTGTGGGGACCTTTTTCCATATACTTCTCTAGAGTAAGGTCAGTTCATATTGTAATCTTAGCTAGTGGCTTTTATGTTTTTTTGGTAATTGTAGTAAGCAGAGGGTTCTGAGAATAGGTCATGTTATGTGCTTCTCTTTACAAGTATTGCTTTTTATGAGAAGTTCTCTTATCAGTTTGACAATAAAGCAGTTACAAATTAATACTTTCCCTTCCACTGCTAGGTCTTAAAAAGAATTTCTGTTGAATGCAAACTAATGAGTCTTTTGCTTCCCAGTGCCTTACACAACCCGGAGGCTTCCAGTGCGCTTTGTAGTTCGGTGGCATTCAAATCTGAGCAGGATTGTATCAAACTTGTTAAGCTGGTGTGTGTAAGATTGACTTTTGGAATGGTTTAGTGGTTTGGTATCTAGTATGAAAGCAAGCAATAAGCTTAAACACCTACCTGGTCTCCTGTATCTGCATTTAAGTAGGCAACTGCTTCTCCAGTAGAAATGGTGCCTACGATGTGTACATGTGGATTCATTTCAGGGCATCAAACCTGTTGCTGTGTTGAGATCCCTTTCCTGCCGCCCCTCACTTTTTTAGTAGGTGATAACAAGAAGAGATAAGTGTCACTTTTTCTGACAGAAAGTCAGAAAGTGCGGTGTGATAACACTGTGTATTTATACTAGGTTTTTTTGCTTCTTAATTGTCCAGTGGAAAATGCTCAGGCACTGATACTGTTCATCAGGACTAACATATGAAAGGGAGAGAAGAAATTCTGAAGGCATTCAGGATTTCAGGGCTTCTGTTGTCTTGTACAATTTGACTGGGAAATTTTTTGTTACCAAGTGGCGGTAGAATCCAAAAGTGAAACGATCCCCAAGCAGTCTAACAAAAACCACTGTTTTCCATCAACTAGGAATATTATAGTTCTGGCCGACGTGTGGAGGAGGTATTAGGAAAGAATTTTCAAAGCAATTAATGACTTTGGGTGGCAACTTATTTTCAGCAAATCTAGAGTGTATCTCTTCTGCAAGTATGATTCCTCCTGAAATAGGAAAGTCAAAATCACTGTTCACTTCTGACAATCTTAACCTGTAATTTTGTAATGGTTCTGGGAACTTGTAAGATTTTTTTTTTTTTTACTGTCTTGTGCTTTATTTACAGGACAGTACCAACCTTTTTGAGACATACAATGTTGAACTTATAAAAAAGAATGGACAAAGCCTGGGGATAACTATTGTTGGGTATGCTGGCACATGCGATGCAGGTAAGTTCTACAGGATTTAGTGAAGTCCAGGATAGGGGCTTCTCCACTACCCTTTATTTACTGTTAGGGAAAGAGTAGCACTGGTTTGAAACAGTGTAACCTACAAAATCTGTCTGGGATTATTTGGTGTTTGGAAAAGTATCTGCTAAGTGAAATTCAGTCACAAGGAGATTTGAAGAGTTGTAATTAGGTTAAAAAAATAATTATCACTTGACTGCTGGACTGTGAATTTTACCTGTGTTGAATGCTATGTTGTTACTGTGCAAGACAGACTGTGGCAGTTCGTGCATATACAGACTCTAACACAGTCAGGTTCCTGTCCATGCTGTTCCTTTTTTGCTGCTGTGGTACATACATGGCGCAATTAATTTGGCACATTTTAAGAAGAATTTCAAAACCAGGGTATTAGATGTTTCCAGTTTGCCTTAACTTTTGAATGGCAGCTTCAATAAGCACAAAATAGCTCAACGTGCAACTTCGGTTGTTTAATGGATTGTAGATGTAGAGTGGAAATGGATCGGTCAGATTAATCAGTCCATCCCTCGAACAGGCAGGAGATGCAGAGAATCTTAGTTGTGCATGACGTGGATGCCACCTTCGCAACATGATGTACTTGTGTTTGGCGTATGGCTGTTTCAGTGTATGAACTCTGGAAAGAGATTAAAATAATTTATGGGGACACAGAATCAATTTGGGTTTTTTTCTCCGTCCTCTTTAAATTAGAGCAGTTAACTGGTCTTTCAGTTACTAGTTACACAAATGATACTATCTTTAAAATTGACCTAACCAAATATGTGGTTTTATATAAAGCGGTAGTGCTTTTTCTGCCCTCCCCTTCCTCATGGGACTCAAGAAGATATTCTGGGAATGTGGTGCAGCTGGGGGTTGCTCTCTGGCCCTATTCGTTCCCAGGAAATCCTCTTGTGTTGCCAGTCAGGAATCCAAGTTAGTGCAGTGAGTGCTGGGAAGTGGGTTGGGAAGGAGCACGTCAGGTGATGGGGAAAGATGGATTTGAAGCACCAGTAGAATGGTTTTGCTGAGCATGGACAAACCACGTTGGGCAGGTTGCTGAGGAAGGTTAGTGTGCAGAAAAGGATGGATGTCAAAGTTCACTCAAATTAAAGATCTGCACCTCATATTTTGTAAGAGTTGGAGGAGGGGTTACTGTTTCAATGGATGACTGAGTTTTTAACTGTTTTGGTTTGGGTTTAATTCCGTGTTCTAATTAGAAGTTAGAATTAATAATCAAACATCAAGCGTGACAAAGGATAGCTTTTCTTATTTCCCCTTTTCTCTTTTTTTTTTTCTCTCCAAGAAAAATCCTTTTTCATTAAGATTTAAAATACTGAATTCTTTAGCTGTAGGCAGATGACTGAAGTCCTGATCAAAGTACTTAAGCACATACTATACTTTTAGCTTCGGTAGTCCTACCAAAATCAAATATAGCATGGATTTAAGTGATTGTGGTTTAAAGCCTGAGTAAGCACAAGGATGAGTCCATGAAGGAGATGGCCTTTTGCGAGCCATTTTAAGGAAAAACATTTGAGGTCAGTGTATAGGTGGTTATGTCGGTGCTATTTATTTGATTGAGGATCCTCAATCATTCTGTCTCAGGCTGTGTAACGTGCAAACGTCAGTGGTTTACAAAATCGTAACTTTGTAGGCAAAGTGGTGTGTAAAACAGGCTGTAATTAGAAATCTTATTAAGAAACAAAACAAATTAGGTCAATGTAGTGACTTGTTTCTCTTCCTCTCCTCTTCTTGCCAACAGAACCTTCGGGGATTTTTGTGAAAAATATAATACCTGGTAGTGCTGCTGACCACAATGGGCAAATACACGTTCATGACAAAATTGTTGCTGTAAGTAAAATAGATGGGTTATATATTGCTGTAAAATTAATACTTCAGTACACATCTCTGTGTTAGAAGTAGTAAAGACTTGCTAAAATTAAATAAACCTTCTCTGCTTTGCAGAGGAAGTAATTTGGTGGTTCATATTTGTTTAGGTGAATTTGTAGCAGCTTTGGCTTGCTGTGGTTAAAATATTATTTTACACTCAAAGAAGCAGTAAATAGTAGTTAACTATGAAAGAGGCAAGCACTTAGATTAAAATGTTTCAGAGTGGAGAATCTTGGCTTTTGGCCTGAAGTAAAGATAAGCAGCATTAGCTTCTATTTGAATTGAATGGGATTTGAGGATGGTTAAGATTTTGCAAGATGTGGCACGCTGTTTATGGTCCTTAATAACTGTGTAGCATAGTGTGGATACATTCAAAATGTTATTAATCACAATTTAGGTTTAAAAACTGAAGCTTTATGTATAGAAAAATTAAAACCCATTGAATAGCAGTGAATTGAATAATAGGCAATTTCCATTCACAGTACAAGCAGGAATGAATTACACAATCTTTTTGTTTTAAGAGGTATTTTTTAAAGAGATATGATTTTAAATTATTTTTAAAATGTGTGCTATGACGGACCTTCCAAAGTCAGCTTCTTTGTGAGAGTAGAAGTTGGTACGACCTTGTGCTTCTGTTGTCAGCTTTGCAGGAGAAGCCACTATTGATGCATGATCTAAAAGTGAGGTGAACAGAGTATTTCGAGTGTGAATTAAGACCTCTCAATTAGTGTAAGAGTTGGGCTATTTAGAGTGGATTATATGATCCATTAAGCGTATAGCTGTGTGTGGGGCATGCTAGAAATCCATGAGAAAGCTAACAGTGATGATAAACTGAACACAGTTTAAGGTTGACTACTCTCACTGGGAAACTACATCTACAATACTATTCAAGATGTTTTCTTAAATGAAAAAGTTGTAGGTGAAAGTCAGTGCACACTTAGATTAGTAAATTCTGTTTTGTGGTTGCCCCATGAAGGCAGAAGAAATTACTGTTGTGTTCCCTTTAAAAAATGCATTTTGAAAATATTATCTAATAAATGAAATGTAATTGATTTAATGAGGTAGTTTTGCAAGTAATACTGTCTTCGGTGAATAACACTATAATTTCTGCACAAAATAATGTGGATGTTGCTTACAGTCTATGGTACAGCTTAAGAATGTAATGTGATTACTAGTATATGGTACGATTTTCTTGTTTTAGGTTGATGGAGTTAATATACAGGATTATACCAACCAAGAAGTGGTAGAGGCATTGCGTAACACAGGGCAGGCAGTACGCCTTACCTTACTTAGAAGGAAATATTCTTCAACTATTTCTTCAGAAAGACCTTCAGATAAAGGTAATTTTTTTTCCTTTTTCTGCGAGTGATTTTATTTTTCACTCAATTTGCAGTTACCTTATTTGCCAAGTAGGTCTAGACACCACATGATCCTAGATTTTGTAGGGGCATGTTATAGAAAATGAAATACCGAAGGAGGAATGGAAGGAAACAAAGATGAGGGATTCAGGAAAATTCAGCACAAAACTCCTGTGTAGCCAAAAAAAACCTAACCATAGTTCGCGAGGTGGTGTTACTTCATATATTTTGCAGCATGAGAATTTTTTTTTCGTGTGTGTTTTCACAGTCCAGCCAACTGTTCCAACCTGTGTGTCCCGTGGAGCTGTATGGACTGAAACTGGTGTAGCCACTAAGAATGAGGAAAACAGAGACCAAAAGGATGATCTTCAAAACAATAAGAAGCAGATTCTGCATAAAACAGGTGGATAGGATATCTTGCAGTGTTTCTTCTGAGTCTTTATCTTTTAATGCATTTTCAGTACTGGTGGCCTGTCATGGCTCACTTGATTTTCAGCTTTTGCTCCGTAATGCTTTTTGTTCAGGTCTCTCTGAACTAAAGCTCTGCCTGTCAGGTCTATCAAGTCTTCCACTGCACTCTAGCCCTAAAGTAGCACCTCCACGGGTTTGCCAAAAGTGCTTTCTGTATCATCATGGTGGCCCCTGATGAAGATACTGGAACGGGTCCAGAGGGAGGGGCTACAAAGATGATCAGAGGGGTGGAGCACCTTTCACACGAGGACAGGCTGAGAGACTTGTGCTTGTTCAGCCTGGAGAAGGCTCCAAGGAGATCTTATGGTGACCTTCCAGTACCTGAAGGGGGCCTACAGGAAAGCTGGAGAGAGGGGCTTTTCACAAAGGCTTGTGGTGATAGTATGAGGGGGAATGGGTATCAACTGGACAGGGGCAGATTTAGACTAGACATTAGGAAGAATTTCTTCACCATGAGAGTAATGAGACACTGGAACAGGTTGCCAAGGCAAGTTGTGGCTGCCCCATCCCTGGAGGTATTCAAGGCCAGGTTGGATGGGGCCTTGAGCAGCCTGATCTAGTGGGTTGTCCCTGCCCTTGACAGGGGATTGGAAACAGATGATCTTTAAGGTCTCTTTTAACCCTGATTATTCTATGATTGTATGATTCTATAATAGCCTCTGTAGCTACTGACCTTGTTTCATAATGTTCTCTTTGATCCCTGTGTTTCCTCTAGTTTTCAGTGTATTTAGCAGTCATCAAAGCCACCCTTCCTCAGTTTCCAAAGGAGAATGCTGATGTAAATGGTGTCAAAAGCTTTGGTGAAGATGAGGTGTATTACGCCCTTATTCTATGTATTTATCTTGGCAGCAGAACTGGTCAGTTAATTGGCAAATCTGTATTAGCTTCTTTTATCACTTATGCCTTTGGAAATGGATTCCAAAAGGAAGTATCTCATAATCTCCTCAGGGCCAAAGGTGAGAGTGACTGTCCTGTAATTTTCTGGATCTTTCTCCTTGTGTAGAGTTTGCCCTTTTCCAGTCATTAGTGTTCCCCCTTCAATTGCCATGTTTTGTTGTGGGGTTTTTTTTTTTTGGTAGATTATAGACAGTGGAGGTGCAGTCTTTTCAGTACTCTGGAATGAATCTCATCAGCTCTATAGAGCTGAATGCCACCAGCTCAGAGATTCTTCTTCCTAGCCTTGGTCTTATTCTGATGACCTGAGCTGTTCTGCCTGCAATCTTCTGACAGCGAAGATTTGTTGATCCTCTTCAGCTACCAGGGTCCTGAACCAGATTGCTAGGTGAACAGCATGAGGAGATGGAACTCTTGGGAGTTCACATTAGCTTTCTGATCCAGTGTTATGTCAGTCATCCCTGTCTTCTAGCCCTCACAGGTCTTAGGCTCCTGTTTCTGCACAGTCTTTTAGAAATATTCTGTTGGTTTCCTGTGCACCATCTCAGATGCCCATTTGTTGCAGTTTCCTCTTTTGGCACTGCAGTAGTTTCATTAGAACTTGCCTTGCAAGCTTCTTGACTTTGCCTTGTACAACCAGTGACCTGAGCTGCAGCATCCTCTCTCAGGAGGTTTGCTTGAGTAGGGCTTGCTGAAGGACCAGAGGTGGCTGCAGCAGCAGGGACAGGGTATCATGTGACATGTCCCATTTGTAGGTCATTTTCCACACAAATGAGACAGATGCTATTTCCTTTAACATCTGTCTCGCCTGTGTGCCACCTGCCGTGCTCCTGTTCCCTGGTCTGTCCGTAGTGCTCCTGGTTGCTGGCGATTCCTGCAGTACTGGAGAAGTAGGAAGCCTCACACAAGTTATGTTCACCACCTGTGAGATTCCTGCTTGGTAACAAACCTCTCCTAGTTGCTTGCTGGTTCCCAGGCCCAACCTTGTGTCTGTAATACTGTTGGATACTGCTTCCTCCCATGCTACTGTTGGAAACCAGAGTTCAGTCTCTACATGTGCCATTTTTGTCTTGCTTGTGCCGACTTCAGTAGCTGAACTAGAAATTGACTGCACACCTGGTCTGGCAAAGGCGTAACAGGCATAAAGACCTGATAGATGGAATTGGAATCTGGACAGGAGTTACAGTTAGGCATGTGTTCTTAACAGTGAAGGCAATTGCATGTAGGGACAGATCACAAAAGCATGTATTGCTTTGGTTTTCAGCTGACATCTGAATCAAGGTTGGAGGCCTTTCCAGAAGGCGTGCTTCAATTTCCTACACATTTCTGGGCTTTTCTACAGGAACTTCTGGGTGAATTTCTACAGCTTGTGTTAACGTCAGCATAAATTATCCTTATGCCTTGTAGTTTCTAAGATCTGTACATGTAACAGAGGATTCTAAATTATGGCTGTCAGTGAATAACAATTTTGCTATGACTGTAGAAGATCTGTCAGTATTAAAGACAACCTGGAAATGAGAGAGACGTAGCAGTCCCTATGTTCCATTCTGTTTTACTTTTCTGTCCAAGCCTTATAACTAGACATCCTCTGTTGTGACTTTTGCATATTCCCAGAAACAGGAAGCCAAAACAAAGGTCGTTGAGTAGCTGAGATGTGAGGTTATCAAAGCATTGGGTTAGCTGTATGAATGGAAAAGCATATATTGATTTGTAGTTACAATGGACAAATAACTTGAAGACTTAGCAGTAGGGTGTATTTAGGGGCAGAAGTGCCAAGAGGGCTTACACTTGCTGTGACAGAAGCTAGAAAAGAGCAACACATGTTGTCCTGTGTCACTTTTCCAGCTCTTTTTAACTGTGGAACCTTCTGTGCATAAGGCACTTTAGTTTTCTACTGAAATGAACGATATCTCTGTAGTCAGTGCCTGACTGGGTTATCAGTGGTTGGGTTATCTCATGTCACAGGCTGTAGTTGTCTGCCCAGATGCAAAGAGAACTTTCTGAGGAATTTGTTACCTAATACCTGGTGCTGTACAAATATGGGATATCAATGCCAGGATCAGTTTATGCTGGGAAATAAAATTGCTTTTACCTGACTTTCAGTTAACAAACTCTGTTAGCCTCAAGGTGTGTTATCTAGATATGCCGCAGTGATTCCTGTTCTGCTGATAATCAGCTTGGATCAAACTGTATTTTTGAACCCTTTTCATAGCAGACTCAAACTGCTTTGATGTGAATCCAGTGCCTCTTCATAAATACTCCAAAGCCTTTAGTTTCAAAAGGACTTTGTTAACCAAGTTTTATGTGTACGAGTGGTTACCCTTCAATTCAATTGTGCAGATCTCATTATCCTCTTCCTTGGAGCTCTGTGAACTGCGGTGCAGATGCACCTGGCACTGGCAAGGAATTCATTGCCTGGAATCCATAGCTCCTGGTTGAGGCCGTGCTCGTTCCTTGTAGAGGTGGTGTGGTGTGTCTGCACTGCATTCCTTGGTGCATCAGGTAGGAAGGGTACTAAGATTTTCTGTTCTCCTGTGTATCCAAGCTCCCCTTACGCTGGAGAATACAGTGTGTTTGCGTGCTCAGTGTCTCTTGAGACACCAGAATTTAACACTGAAGCTATTGTTTGTTTGCAGCTGGGTAGTGCCATTGATACCATCTAGCAGTGCTGATCCTCACTGGACCAGCAGGACCATGCCAGGGGCATGGCTTTAAAACTAGTGCTGAATTGGGAGCATTTAATGCAATGTATATAAGCAAATATCATTGTTTGATTGAATGAGGGATTTTCATAGTGGGAAGCCACTTCAACTTATAAGGGTCTGCAAAAGCTTTATGCAACTATAAAGTGTGTGTGTGTGTATCTGTTAAAAACGTGAAAAACTTAGTTGCAAATTTTACTCCTCCTGAAATAGAATGTATAAGATTTCACCTTGGAGTAGAATTTAATGGCAAACTTTAAACTCCAAAGATAGGTGTTTATTTTGGACACAGTGATGGGTACTTCATTATAATGGTGCTAAGGTAAATACTGCTAATTTAAGGTGCTGACTAAACTCTGGAAATGCTTTTAGAAGTTTAATGTAAAAGGTATGTTTTATAAAATACGTATTACTTCCCTTTAAGCCCAGTTGTGTGAAATTCATATAAAACTGTGTTTCCTAGAGAGGTGTTAAATAGTAATTCTGGCCAGGCAAAACTGTGCTTAAGCAGTTCTATTACAAAGGCAACATGGTGTAGGATGCAATGTGCATAAGGCCTGAAACGTCTGCTAGTGAGCTAGAGGCAATTAACAGCTCCATCTGCAAGGCTGCAGACTGGACAGAACTGCTTTCTTTTGCCTTGCAGCAGTACTCAAACCCCAAATATGTGGTGATGCTAGTCAGGCGCTTAAAGACAGCTGGGGGAAAATGTCCAGCAGTTGGAAAGGTAGAGGTAGAGAGTTAATGAAGTATGCTAGAGCACAGTATGCATCCTCGTGTAGTGAGTTTATGAAACCAGGAGGAATTTGCAAGAAGGAAAGACCCCAATTTGACCAGGAAAGATGATTTTTAAAATGAAGTTGTGATTTATTTTTGATGCTTGCTAATTAGAAAAGAAAAACTGTATGGAAGTGCAGGCAGAAGGACAGACTAAATGTGTTGAAAGTTGTTGCTAATGAAAGCTATCCCTGGGAAGCCTTTTTATTTCTGAGGCCTTGCACATTATAAAAGACGTGGTATGTGTCTCAGGTCATGAGAAGTCCAGCTGGATGAGAGACTACCCATTAGCTGCCACATGGAAAAAGCTGTTTGGGAAAAAGGAACATTTTAAGTGAATTGGGTGATATCGTTGGAATTTATTTAATCGAAATCTCTCCAGCCAACATTTCTACAGTTCTGAGGAAGCTGCAAGCAAAGACTTCAAAGTGTGTTTGCAAGAAGGAAGGGGGGAAACTTCAAATGGAGATGTGCATCAGCACCTGCTCTGAACAACTCATAGATTTTTGTTAATGTGTTTTGGAAGTAACAAAAAAAGGTCTGTATTCAGCCAGTTTAACACTGCTTACAGATACTGAACTGACCTTTGAGCTTGACCCTAACATTCATTACTCCTGATGAACCTTAAAATCTATATTTGGCCGCATGGGGGGTTGCGGGTGCTTAGGTACTGTGTGTCCATGCTATGACTTTGTAATAGCAGAAAAAGAGACTGAAGAATGTATTCTATGTATTTCTCTCTGTATTTCTGCAAATAGGAGTAGGAAAATGCACTGGTGTTCTGATTTTGCTGCAGTTGGGAAGTAAGGGTAGTGAATCGGCCTGTGCTTAATAACCAGAGTCATGAAAATGACTTCTCCTTAGAAACTTCTATTAGATTTCAATGGAGAAAAAAGCCCTTAACTCTCAAGTGATAATTTCAGGGCAATTTGTCTTCCCCATTTTTAAAAGGACATTATTTATATCAGAGATAACTATGGGCTGTATTTACAAACCCAAGTTTTTATTCTCGATGGTGTCTCTTTTTAGTGACAGAAAATAGTTATCTGAATTGCTAGAATCTTTGAATATCTGTATCTCCTTCAGCCCGTAGCTTAAAGATGCTCTGGATATTTCCAAATGAAATCCCAGTTGTTAGGCTCTGAAGGGTATGGTTTCTCGGTGCAGATTGGACAGAACTTGCCTATCTGACATGACAAAGTGAGTGGAAGAAATACAGGGTATTGGTTGTGTTGTTGTATAAGTTAACTTAAATCTTTTTTTTAATGAGCAGAAAACTTCAAAGCTATAAAATGATGTAATGAGGATTGTGTTGCAAAGCTCGGGTTTTATCTTCGCAGTCTACAAAGGTGTTGAAAGTAAAGGCAGTAAAGTAAAACATGCCATTTGTGCTGGCTTTTTCTAGTAGATAGGCTCTGAGCTTCTCTTGGTGTCTTCAAAATTCCCCGCCTGAAGTATTTCACTCCCTAGTTTGTGTGCAAAACGTGAAGTTGTGATTTACGTTCTAAATTTCAGAATGACGCATCAGCAATACTAAGTGGTCTGTGCCTTGTCTAGACATCTGACAAACTATTACAGTTGCTCAGGGGGAAAAAAAAACCTGTTTTCGGTAATTCAGCCCCCAGTTGCTGCTGCTGTAGCTGCTAGATGGAATTTGCTTTAGTGCTTGATTCTTACCAGTTAAACATTGCTTCGGCTTGGAACTTTATATGTGTGCTGAGCTTCTGGATAAGGTCAAATGCAGGGCAGCCAGTCATTTTATGCTGTCTAGCTCTGTCAGATTGTCTTATGTGAATGTAATACTGCCTTGGTTGCATAAGTAAGAAAGCTGAAAAGATATAAATGTCAAGATAGCCAAGTTCCCACGGAATACTGGTTTAGAACTGGAGCTTATATTAAAGCTCATGTTACTTACTGGCCTAATTAAACTAGACAAGCCTTTATACCTGCCAAACGTATAAATAAAGTCTGTGACTGCATTGTGCTGATGCAGCCCCCCGATAACACCAATATCTTGTCAGGCATTCTGCTTCTTAAGGGGGTTCATTTTGGTGGGTGATGATGCTTCCCAGGAGTGGCAAGCATTTTTATAGCAACACGTTATGAAGCTGTGTGAAATTTGGTTTGCAGCCTGAATGAATGATTTGTTTACAGTACTATATGATACAGAACTCGCATCTCATCAGTGCAAGCATCGCCTCTTCTGCTTCTCAGTTGAATAAATCACACGTTAGCAGTAGCTGACATTTCACATTGTTTTCCTAAGAAATACATTTTTGATTTGCACTGTTTGATAGATGCAGTTTAATACACTTTCCTTTTGGGGATTATTCCTTATAATCTTTTATTTACACAGAATTTTTATTAAAGTATTTAGAAGTAAATGTACTTTTGAATGTACGATATGCTTGTAAATTTAATATTCACTTTCATATTTAGGAAGAGTCCCACTCCCTCCAGCGCATGAGTTGAAATCCAAGTGGGAAAACCTTCTGGGGCCTGAATATGAAGTTATGGTATGTTATCATTCAATAAACTACATTCATGTATGCTGTTTCTTTAATTCTTTAAATTACAGATCTCTGAGCTTAGCATTAAAGGCTGTTTGTAGAACAGTTTAGTGTTCAGAACAGATCAGTAACATCAAATTTTGTTTCGTGTAACATCAAGGCTGAAATATGGGAGTGTTATGAGTTGTTGGTCTGTTTTTTTTTAATTCTGTTTATATAAATACTATTGTTATACAGATGCTAGACAGGAACAGTGATTTAAGAAAATCAGCTGTCCTTTTAAATCTGTGTCATAGCAGCCGCTTAAAATATGTGGCATTTGTATGATTTCATTTATGATCTATTTGTTTTACTGTGCACAGGGGAAAAAAAGGCTCAGGATAGAGCCTCCTGTGTTTCACCAAGAATCTTACAGTTTTATTTGAAGAATAAAAGAATGATTTTCAAACATGCTGGGAAAATAGAAAGTAATTCACAGTAGTGTAGCTTTGTGGTGCCAGTGTCTATTAGATATTTTTTCACTTCATATTAAATAATTGCCAAGCAAAAGATTGTTTTGATGAATCGTCATAAGGAGTTGACTGAAATTGTAATTCACTACTGGTTTTCAGTGCTGAGTTAGCCAGTGAATACAGATAAAAGACTTCAGCCAGTGTTCTTTCCGAAGACTTCAAAAATTCTCACCACTACCAAGAAAATGCACTGTTTGTCTTTGCAACGCTTGTCCAGTTGATTTAGAGACACTTATTTTTACTACTTGGAGTACCCATCGTTGCAGTCACTAGCTCGAAGATTTAAAGTAGCTTTAAGAATTGCCTTGAGAAATTCACTTCTCTTCTTTCCATTAGCACTCCTTTAAGATCTGAAGTTCGTGTAAGATTATGTACATGATGCAATAAATCTGTTTGGCTGCCCACTTCAGTTGCTTGGTATTCCCATCCTTACATTTCAAGAGTCTGATATTACTTCCCTTAACGCTATCACACTTCCCACAGAGGATGAAAATCTGCTTAGTTCATGAAACTGTCCGTTCCTAATTCCTCTTTATCTGCGGCCAGTAAAAGCGGTCAGGAGTGAAAATGTTAACGATTGGCCCTTCTAAATAATAGAAGGAATCTGTTGTCGCATCCCATTTTGAAAGTAATTTTTCACTTCTTCCAGTTCTTGTCATCTGCACCTACCTCTAGGCTCGCTTAGCTGCGTTCAATAACAAGGTTTAGTTCGATTTCAGCCTGATAGTGTGGTCCCCGTTTCACGCTATCCTCACTCCTACACTCATCTCCCAGAAAGTCACCCTGATGGTGCTACAGGTTTGAGTATTCTCTCAGAAGTACATCTCTTCAGAGGAAATAGCTGTTTGAATAGAGGGTTTGTCACTCGTGGCTTCTGTGTTGCTTATTCTTTGTGCCATCAGTGAAAGGAGCTGAGATTCTGCTGAAACAGAAAGAGACCCTGTACAGGGATGTATGATTCTGTGGTATTTGCTGCCAGGTACCTAAGCGTGAGCATTCAAGCTGAGGAGTTACCAGTCATAGATTCATTTAGTTACAACTGAATGGGCATGAAGTGGATTTTGTCTGTTGGGAAAAATACCCTAGGTACTGGAAAACAAGATGCTGAAAGCCCTATTTAAGATTAAGCCAAAAGAAAAAGCTGAGGCTTAGTATTGTTTTGTAGATACTTTGTTAAACTGGAAATTTCCAGTGGAACCTGATTTTTGCAAGGCCGTATATTTTCCAGATCTAACAAGTGTAGCAATTCTCCCAGACATACTCAACTTCAGTGACCCAAGCTCAAGCCCTGGGCTATTGTTCACCACGGATGTCATCTTATTGCATTTAAAATTGGAGTAAATAACGTTCTAGGGTTACAGATAAATAAATTATGTTAAGGAGGAATGTTACAAGAAAACTGATGGTAAGCATAGTTACTCTATTAATATAAAACCAGGAGATATACTGAAGGGATTTCTTGTAACTTTTGAATAATCCACTTTGCATTCGAATTTGGTAATTAAAGTTATGTATTTCAAGCCATGTTAGGAATGTGCTGCAGAAGATGGAAGTTTAGTCTAGATGTTAGATGGCTCTACTATAGCCTGGAGTAATAACTTAAGCTATCATGCTTTTGAAATTCTGATTGGCAACTCAGTTTGGGTATTTGTGTCAAACATAATGGCATTTTGTGCTTATGCAGGATTACTAAACTTGACTAAAATTGGCACTCAGGCTTTGGAAATAGGATAATATTGGAGCCTGCTAATAGTGCATAATCACCACATTCCTAGCTGTAAATGTTCTGTGTCTGAAAGACTTTTCTAACATTTGTTTAAAATTATCTTGCATCAATGTGATTTTGTTTAAGTACAGTTTATTTTGCTCCTCAATTTTTTTGCCAGAATTCATCATTCCAGTAAAGTATTTTTTGTCTTGCTGTTGAAAAATAATTATGTACAATTTTTAGGTTGTGAATGTGGATATGCCCATTACAGATGATTCAGAGCTCCAGAAGTACTCAAAGGTATGACTTCTGTGATGGTTTCCTTCATGGCCCATGTTGGCAGAGTAATCCCAGGAGGACATGACAATTCCAGATTTAGGTGTTTCAGAAATTTAGTGGCTTTGTGGCTGTATTTTACTTCTCAAAAAAAAAAAAAAAAAAAGGCTGCCAATGTTCTGTTTATCTTCTTAAGCAAGGGCAAATGATCCTTTTAACGCACACGCGCGCACACACACACAAACAGAAAGACACCTCAAAACCTAAACCTAGTGTATAAGGCTCAAATTTTGTGGTACTTAATTGCATTGAAATTCAGTTCTTGAAAATCACTATAGAATGGAGCAGAAATTGAAACTGCAGAACAATGTTGTCCTCCTGCAGAGGAGTTCACCTTTGTGATCCTGGCTCAGGAAGGGGGAGGTCCATTTAATCAAAATGGTCAGAGCTGAAATTAATTTCAGGCTTCTGAGACTTTTGAGAGATTTTCAAGATGTGTATGTTCATATTATGTAAAAGAGATTTGTGGAGATGATGCATTTATATACTGTGGGGATATCTCAGTGAAGAAAGGCCACAAACTCATAGTCAGACATGCGTGTGACAGAATGTTGAGGATCAATGGATTGCTCCTTTTACTTGAATATCCAGAATTAATTGGGAACCAGGACAAGCAGCATTTCAACTGAAATAATAAAAAGCCAGAAAATGGCTAAACTGAAGGACCAGATGCTGCTGATAATCTCTTCTCCCTAAGTTGTCATGATTTCTGCTGTCTTTTCTGGGTACATATCAGTTTTATGCTGGTCTTCCTAATATTAGCAGGCCTAAGACATTAGCGGTTGGAAGGTCCCTAGAGAAAAGTTCCGAATTGAGGAGGCCTACTGAGAAAAGTATAACAAAATCAGTGATTTCATCTTGCAGAAACAAGAATGTCAGTATTATTAGCTCTTTGCAGAGGATCCTTCATGGATATTTTCTCTACCTTAAAGTAGTGTAGCTCCTAAAGGAGTGAGATGCCTGATCTTGTGATAAGTTTTTATGGGGATTACAGATTTTCTTTCAGTTTTGTAGAAAACTCACCTTTTGGGTAGGATAGACTTTAGGTGGTACTTTTCTCTGCATTTTTCCAACATCGTAACCTTATTTAAAAATGCAGTTCAAATTGCCTTTTCCCCTAAAAGGCAGATTAATTGTTTCTATTTGTCTGAACAATTTGTATAAAGAACTTATGGACACATGTGCTGTAGCACAGGTGATATCCTTGTGAAGACTTAAGCATCTCACTGTGTGTTTAATTTGGTGAGCTACTGAATCCTGTATGTGTGTATATTGTAGTAGATAAAGATATATGCATTCTTAGCCCACTCATCTTTTGGCAGCTGTTACCCATCCACACTTTGAGATTAGGAGTTGAGCTTGACACGTTTGATGGACATCATTATATATCATCAATTGCTTCAGATGGCCCAGCTGCCACACTTGGTCTTCTGCAACTGGAGGATGAGCTTCTGGAGGTAAAAAACCAAAACACAAACAAAGAATAGAACTAATATATTTATTGTTTCTCAGCCTTCTTAAAAACAGTTGTATTAAATTCTAGTTTGGCTGTTGTATGTGCAATAGCAGTATTCAAGAGTTGGTTGTGGAAATAAAGTAGTGCTTTGGAGGTCTCATTCATTTTCTTCACTGTTTCATTCCTCTGTTATGGACAAAATGTCAAATTCTTGTGACCTTTTAGTGACTTCATGGGTTTTTTTACTGAAATGTTTTAACATGAGTATCAAGAGTTATAAGGGCAGAGATAATATTTGTGTTTAATGTATTTCTGTCCATAGGCCTTTAGCTGAGTCTTTTGAGGAGTTTGGCATTAGCTTTTGTGATGGATAATCTTTCTTAATATTTGTCACTCCTAAAAGACTCAGTGGTTCTTGTTATGCATTATAAATTGGGTTTTGAGTGTTGAAAGACATTCATGTGTATGAGTTAGTATAGCAGTTTGTTTAAATATGTATAAAGAGGTATTAGGGCAACTTTGAAGTTATAGGAATAAAATTAGACATATTTGCTCGGGAAAAATATTTGTGATAATATTAAAATAATACCTATTTTTGTGTGTGTTTATGTATATCTATCACCATCTCAGCCTACAAGTGAGATGGTGATAGATATACCTTTTTTATTGGATGCAAAGAACATTTAATTGACATTAATGGGAACAGAATTAGGCCTTCTGAAAGATGAATTTGTTAGGTGTAGACCTTTTGCCTTTACTTGTTGTTCACCCTTTAACATCAAAAATTCATACTGGTATCACTAAGACCTAGAACATTTTCTTCGGTTATCGCTTAATGGAGGAAATCTTGATTTGTAGAGGAAGGGATTAATGGAATGCTGGAAGTGTTGTTTAAATTCCTTGGCCACTAAACAAACAGTTGTATACAAAAAGTAATAATGCAGTGCTGTTGAGCACTTAGGAAACTCTAGTTGTATATATTTAACAGTTCTACTTATTACTGTGTACTTAAGTTCATAGATATGTCCAGACCTAGGGAGCATAATTTTTTTTTCTACTCTATAGCTGGAAAAAAACCCCAACAAAATAAAAATGTGCTCCAGGGCTAAAGCTGTATATGCCAGGTTTAGCCCAGAGTATGTTTTTGCAGCCAAGTTATAAATCCCCTTAAGTAGGGGTTTGCAATGGAAAAAGTGACAGCCCTGTTCCCCAAACAAGCAGCTCTACCTAGGCCTGATACAGTTGGGATTGAAATGCAATCAGCAAGGATTTTTTTTTTTTTTAATATATAATGAGGTTGAATGTTGATGATTTTTAATGATGTGTTTGAATTATGTAGCAAGCAGGGCATTTTCTCTCCTCTTCCCCTCCTTCCCCCCAGTTTCAGCTAATTCCATTGTGTTCTTTTTTTAGCAGTAAATCACTTCCTTGTGTCCTTGCAGTTTTATTATAAAATTTCACTCACTCCTATTTGATGGCACAGCTAACAAGAGTGGTGAATGAATGGGGTGTAGGGCACCTTGCATGTTCAGAGGCTAATTTCTGGCAGCTGCAAAAGAAGAAATGAGAGTCCCTGAGTCTGCTTGGGAGCATACTGTAGCTCTTCTCCATCAATCACAGTATGCTGAGAAGTGTTGGTAACTTTCCACCATACTGCCACTCTCAATGCATTAAAAAATCCTTATGCGTAGATACTTTTGCTTAAATAATTAACTAATGGATTAGTCTGATAGCTCAGCAGTTGCTGTAATTCTTAAAGAAAAAAAGCACAGCATTTTGTTGGAGGCCAGTTACATTGCTCTGAATTTTCCTGCTTGGCTGGGTTATAGTGTGAGAGGACCTCAGTTTCCTAGCAGTAAGAGCTATATTTACACTGTAGAAAGCGTGAAGGAAAAAGAGGGAACATATAGAGGTGTTCAGGAAGGAAATGGTTGGTAAATTGAGATTACTGTGTAGTCTTGCAGTAGATTTGAGTCCCTTAAAAGAACAAGGTGTGGGGAGTATATGGTGAAGCTCTGCCTGAAGTACACATGTACGTATGTGTATTTGATATATTTATATGCTATATGTTGTAGCATCAAATGTGAGTTTATCTACAGTAGCATTGCAGTTTGGGTATGTAGCTGAAGTATTGAAAACAATCTTCAGTTACCCCGCTTGCTGTGCTTTGGTTTGTGTTGTGGATGTAGCAGTAGTCACGACATCTTGCAGATGAAGTTTAAGTTTAACAATGACACATGTATACACCAGAAGCATGCATTAATAAAACTATGCAAGCTTTGCTGGAATCCTAGGTAAAATTAGGCTATCACATTAAGCTGGGAGAGACACTTATGCAAAAAAATTAATAAAATAATCTGATTCATGTCCTTTTAATTATCTTACTTTGTATGTGTGCTTTTCCTTCTGTGCAGGTAAATGGCGTTCAGCTATATGGAAAGTCACGCCGTGAGGCAATCACTTTTCTAAAAGAAGTGCCACCCCCATTTACATTGGTGTGTTGTCGTCGACTTTTTGATGATGGCAGTGAGTCTCTTGTGGATGAGCCCACTATGGAAGTTTCTCCTTCAGAGCAAAAGGTAGACTTCTCATGTCATTCAGTAGTGTAAAAGGACAATAACTTTTCGAGTAAGTGCATGTATTTCTGAGAAAGTGATTTAGCTTTCTAAAGGCAGTGTTTCTGTTGTCCTTTTCTTGTTTGATCCAGACCAATTTTCAGTCTTAAATAACATTTCCTAAAATGTATAGTTATATGAGGTAGTTCTGTATTAAATTGTCACATAAAGCTACCTTTGCTATTCACTTTGGGCTCATAAGGGACAGCTGGTGTTTCAGTGAAAGATAGTTCATGTTTGCAGCTCCGGTACTTTTACTTCAGTTTATACAGGTTGGTCATTGTACTATAAATACAAGGTAGGTAAATCACCGAGCTGGCATGCTGACTATGTACATCCCATTCATCGTTCTTGCACTTTATAGGTGAGTGAGGGCTCTGAATTATACTAAATCACATCCTTGCCACCATTAGCTGATTACTTCCATGTTCTGAGTAGGTTTTTATATAACTGGAGAAAAATGGAACTTAATGCTTCTTTTCATTACAGAAGCTTTAAAGTCTCAAACGAAAACTTGACGGTTGTAATGGTTGTTCCTATTTATAGAAAGTATTTATACCTTGGCTTTTCATCTTTCTTGATATTTTCTGATTTTCTAATTTCCTCTGGTGGAGAGTTTAAAGGGAAACATGTCTGTTTCGTGGAAGAATAAGGTGTACAGTATCACACCTTTTCATAAAGATTGTATTGATAAAACAGCAGTAATGTTAAAAAACACATTTTAACTTAGACAACAAAAGATGCCTTTTTGGAAGATGCATTATGAAGCAGTCCTTAGCAACAAGATTGAGTAACAGTAAGTTTACCTCTTTCACAATTTTTGTGCTAAGATATAAAAGGAACTGTTTTTTCAAATTAGATACTGTTTGTATTGTTGCAATATAAGATTTTTTTTGTTTGCCTATTTAAAGCCACAAGTATTAGATGTTCCTGATCATCTGGTTGGTCTCTTAGTTGTCTTTTGTTAATTCTTTTATGATAAGGTATTTATTTTTCCTTTATGCATCTAATGGGACAGCTGAAGTCCATCAGCGTGTAACAGGTTAGTAATATTATAAGAACTAATTTGGCTAATACACATGTATTTATATGCCATGTTGGACTCTGATGCTCAGAATATGCAGGCATAGTCCCAGGGGAGTATCCAAGGCAGCAGGTAGAGAAAAACTGGATACATAAAGTTCAATGAAGTTGTAATTCCGTAAAAGGTCATGTTTTAGGGCACGTATGAGCCATTGATAATCAAAATGTTGAAGGAATAACATTTGTAAAGGATGGAAAGAATAGTATTTTAACTAGAGCTTTTACTTTTCAGATGAAACCCAAGGAAGACATTAATCCTGAGGAGGAAGAAGGGGAATTAGCATTATGGTCTCCTGATGTGAAGATTATTGAACTGGAGAAAGATAAAAATGGTTTAGGATTCAGCATTTTAGACTATCAGGTATACTCTCTGTATAACTAAATAGTAAAAATCCCTTTAGTCCTTTGTCTTGTATGAAGCTTTAAAATGTTTCGTGATGCTGATTACTGGGTAATGGACTTGGCACTTGGGCCTAGCAGCTGTGTAGGGAAAAGTGATTTATTTTGAGGCCAACTCTGTAAAGGATAGTGTAGAGCTTGTTCTAAACCGGTCTGATTATCAAGTGTGATAAATGCAAAATCTTTAATCAAACTTCACCTCATAATTCTGACTTTAATGGCTAAATGTTGTGGGAAACCTGTTGTTTGGGGTTTTTTTATTTTGTTTTAAGCTGAACTGACTTTTCAACTATCAGAGTGGCAAGCAAACTTTCTTAGGTATTGCAACGTTATTTCCTATGTACCAAATTTAGCGAGTTGTTTGCTTTTTCTCTCCTCACTGCCCTAAATCATCTTTCATTTATAAACCGAGTATAGACCCATGCTGGTCTGCAATCTGTGATCCCACTCAAGTCATAGGAAGATTCAGGCTGTGAATCGAGCCATGAAAAGTAGAGTTTGGAAAGGTAGCTTTACAAGGGCTGCTCTTCACAGTCTGAAGGGGACATCTGGGTTGACGGGTAAAGTGGTGGCAAACTCAAGTTTCTGTAAATACAGATTTGCTTTAATACATTTGTTGAACCTAATTAATAATTTTTCAGTTATGCTTCTCTGCTTAAATTCACACCAGTATGCCAGAGATATGGTAGAATTTTCGGGGAAGGGGGAAGCTGAATTTTAGGAATCATTCACAGCTTAAAACTTTATTTCTCCAAGAAGAACCATTTTGGGGTAGATTATATTCTTAATAGTTGAACTCCTTAGAAATCAATGGACAAGTCTTTAATTGTGGGAAATTCTGCTAAAATTAATGACTCCTTTCAAAAATATTGGCTTCAGTTAAATATATAGAAACTCAAAATCTGTATCAGAATGTAATGTTCTTCATGTTTCTAGTCAACATGATATATTTTTAAGCCTTCAGCCACCCTGTTTATAAGGAAATAAAATGTCTGGATCACTCTTCATAATAATATGCACATCATATCTGAATACTGCCTAAACATTATAGTTTAATAAAATGCGTTCAACTGTTGTGCATAAATATCAAGTGATATAAAATTCACTTTTTGATACAATAAGGCATGAATCAGAATAAGAAAATATTTGAAGTATTATGCAAAACCATTAATTCTGTATTTTACCAGTGTGATTTAAGATTACTGAAAATAGATCCTGTTAGTCATTTTCGCTGACACATGTTGTATTGCGGTGCCAGCTTTACTGTAGAGTTGCTAGGAGTCTTTACAGAGCAGTAGTACACAGATTTGCTTTTAAGTTATCATATAATCAGAATTAATGAAGGCTTTAATAACAGGCTTTTTATTTACTTATTCACAGATGCAAATACATGAGCAATGTTGTGGTACTTTCAGCTAAATTTAAATACATTCTAATCAATTCTAAATGAGTGGTAAACCACTTAATCTCAGATCTTTATAATTTCAAGACATTTATGTATAAAGTATGCTCTTTTGTTTGGGGTTTGCCTCTTAGATCTTTCACACTTTTCATCATCTGCAGATTAATTTTTATATAGAGATATCTGTGATTGTGTGTGTTTATGTAAATACATCCATCATATTCTTGAGTGCAGGGCAAAGAAAATAATTGTCCATGCTAGATTGGAGGCGGCGGAAAAAAAGTGTGTGGTTCCTGGGAGGTTGTTCAGAATTCTTAAAGCAGATTTGCTGAGAAGCACAAAATTACAGTGAGGTGTTTAATTGTGGCTTAAGGGACCTGGAGACCTAACTCTGTTTCCTACATTTCTTCTTGCAATTTTACCCTTCTTTAAGAAATGAAAGGTTTTGTTTTAGCCATGTACTCTTTGTTTTGCAAGAAAAGATTCAAACCTTGTAATGGCAAATGGCTCTACTTGCACTATATATCCAGTGTTGATTTTGCTCTCTTTGAGTAATTGTAGGATCTAGTTTTATTTATGAAGGTGCATATTCAGGTGGCCCAGCTTCATGGATCAGTGCTCAGGTGCATCAGGCTCCCATTAGCATTGCTAGAGGTAGGGTGGGGAGGAAAATACTTTTTAAGGAGTGATTCTGAGCAGAAGGCCTATTTGTGGTGCTCATAATCACACACATAAGGACTGACTCTCTCTAGCCAATACAGAATTTCAAGGAAACTGGTGTTACGTATCCAACTTGGAGATGATGTGACTGCACTCTGTTGTTTTTAAGCTCAAATTATTTCTGTAGCTGTTGGTTCAAATAGCTCTTCAGATATATTGGTAGGACTTCAAAAAGAGCAGTAGGAATGGTGAAGTAATGTTATAGGGAAAAAAAACATGACGCACTATTATTCCATCTTTCTTTCCCACGCATCAAGGTACGATAACATCTTTGAGATGCTGCTGCAGTACCAGTGTATATCAGCCCATTTCAGTCGCTTCTTGTGAAAGCCTGGTGGCTGTTATCTGCAGTATTTGAGAACTCCTGAAATCCTGCTCATACAGATGTGCTCATTTATGACAGTGAGTGATGCCAGATGCAGTGCAGAAGTGGAAGAATGCTAAGCAGTCAGAGACCAGGCTGCTTATAGTGCTGCTAAAGCTTCTTCCTACTACTTTCCATTTGTGCTTGGTATTTGTTTTGAAGTGTGAGGCTGTTTACCTTTCATTCTTAATTTTGATAATAGAACCAGATGTGGTGTTGAACACTCAAAACTGACTTGGTGTGTAGGATATTGTGTCATGCTTTGAAAAGCAGTATTAACAAAAACTCTTTGTGAGGTAGAAAAGAAATGTGAGTATGTAAAAAACTGAATGCTGAGATCAAGAAATTATTACTCTGGTATATTAATTTTTAATGGGCTGTCTTTCTAATAATGTTTCATCTATCAAATAAATGATAAGCATATCCCTAGTGACTTGCACAATATTCCCAGAAATGTACAAGCATAATTCCAATGCCTATATATTTTAATGAACTAATTACAAATTAATTATACCAATTATGTATAATCAATAGTATTTCTACTTTGTTCTGTCTTTTCTTTTGTTTGTCTTTAGGGATTTAAATGTTTAAAACAGAGCCACTCTATTTTTTGAGTAAGGTCCTCTTGGAAGGCTTGTACGCATTTTCCTAAAACTTTGGGATGCTGCTAGAGAAAAAGAGTAGACTTGCTCTTTTTGCTATATAAGAACTGTATTTATATAGGATACCGTTCAGCTTCCCTGATCACTATGTATACAAAAGTCTTTTTTTCCTCTTTGCTGAATGTTCTAGCTTACAATTATGTGAGTGGTTGGAAATCTTAAAATCTTTCAAACTGTGGCTTTGCTAGCAAGGTCAATACCTGGCAAGAGAGGAGGGGGACAGGGCAGCTGATCCTGTGTATTCTTGAAATGATTGGTTTCATCTCCCAGCGTGAGGGCTTATTTAAACAAGAAACATTGAAGACATCTTAAAAAGAAATCTGTGTATTTTTCTGTTGTCATCACTGTGTTGGGATCTCGTCAAAGCCCTTAGGCTAGGCATTGCTTCTTCTTTAACACTTAGATGAAAAACCTGCAGAAGGAGAGGTAGTAGCAGCCATGCCAACAGGCTCAGCACGCAGCGTGCTTTCTTCAGCTGATAATGCATCATGCTCAGCAGAGACCTGAGGAGCAGCATTGCATTGCTGGTGATTCTGTATTGAACAGAGGCCCTGCCCCCCTTTTGGCCGTTAAAAGGTGTGCTGCTCAGTCTTCTGGCCAACTTCTCTGTGAAGTAATATACTTTACCGCCCTTAATTTCCTTGTGATTTCACTTGGAGAAATTGGTCTCTTTTTCACCTCTTAACTGACTTTTATGTAGTGTTGCTGGCACACCTAGCGGCAAGTATGTTTTGATGGTGAATGAGGGACCCAGTACACTGTAGAGTGCTTTGGGATCATCTGTGATGCAAGAAGCTACAGTAAGCATATTTATTGTTCTTTATCAATAGACGCAAAAGTATCTAGCTTAACAGTAACTTTGTCTAGCCTGAAGCTAAACCTCCTAGCCAGCAAGTCCAGAGCTAAGCCATTGTTATTGAGACCAATCCTTTTTCTAAGAAAGGAGTTAAAATGGAAGAGAGTGTGGTTTTGTCATCAGGTTAAAATAGGGGACAAATGCTGTATAAAAATGATGGTGATCCCAGGGCATTGGAGCAAGAGGAAATAAAAGTCACCCAAGATGAAGACTTCTAGAGAAAAAGAAGAGATCACAATAGTGTAAAAGGTACTTTGAGTAGCCCTGAAACAGTGTTTCCCCAAGACCTGATGCATACAGGCCAACAGTAATGTCAGTAATGTTTTACAGAAATATTGGAAAAACCACAGGTAGCTGAATTGCAGATTTCTTAAGGCAGTATTGACCAGAAGGCAGCTTGAATGGTCTGATGAGCTTTTATCAAATTAAACAAAAAGCTGAATAGACTTTATGTGGGGTTTAATTTACTGTGCTTTGAAGTTGAGGTATTTTAAAGCAACTCTTAGTGTGTGAAACTGGAGAGGGCGAGGGTTGGAATAGAGAGTGTGTTGACATTTTACATAGCTTTTAGGAATGCCTGTGAGATGCTGTGTCTGTATTTGAAAGGTAAGTCCCTAGCGCATGGCTGCTTTTGCAGAGTACCCAGCTGCCATAGAGACCTGTGGCGTTGTAGGACTCGCCCATTCCAAGTGGTCTTTGCCAATGTGCGTGTAAATATCTGCCCATCTATGGAAGCAGTAGCAGGCATTCCAAGCACTGTTAGGAGCTTCGTGTTACCCAGACCTGAAGCAGCATGAAGTGTGCCTGCCTTCATCAATGTGGATCAGTGCTTAGGGGGTTCTTACTGTAGTCTAGCAATATGAACTCCACAGCTGCCTCATTCCTCAGCTTATCTGTATTGTCATTAGAATTTTTTTCTTACTGTTGAACTGAAGTCTTTTTTGCTGCACATTCAGCAGGTTGTTTTGTCCTTCTCCCAGGGAGCATGGGAAACAATTGTTTTCTTTTTTTGTAACTGAATCACTGCATAGTCATTCACGGCAGGAAGTGAAGCAATTTAAGTGTCTCCAAATATCTTTCCTCTTTTCTTTATGCCCCAAACAAACAGGCTCCAGATGTAGAGTTACAAAAAAGCAAACTGACTTCTTATTTGTAGAAAGTGGTATTCAGCTGGATTGTATATTTCTTCCTTTTTTTGGACTGTTCAACAGTGAAATGCAGGCTGGAATGCTTTTGACATGTTGCTGGCTAAACGTTTGCCCTCTTGTGATAATTTGAGCTTTGTCTGTTTTGTGATAGGTTTATTATGAACAAAGAAGCATATTCACGTCCTTGTTAAGCATGTTTGCACCTGATCATGTGATGGAAACCTGTGGCTTACTGGCAAAAGCCGCACAGCTGTATTAAAAAGTAATTTTACAATGGCTATCAGCTTGGTACTGGGAAAACTGATAAAGGCAGCTTTTCTCCCATCTCTACAAACCATCCATATTCATTAACATCAAAGTTCTGTAAGCCTCAGTACCAACTGTGTTGGTACTCATCTCACGGAGGATTTGCTTCTCTCCCTCTATGGGAAAGTTCTGCATCCTTTAAATCATATTAAGCTGCTTCATTTGTAAAATAATTCTTAATAATGTGTCATGAATTCAATTCAGTGTAGCTTTTTGAAAAATTCTCTTGGAGTTCAGCTTAAATACTACTTTTCAGGACTGAAGAGCTAGTGAATGCAATTGAGCACATTCCTGGTAAAGTTTCTAGGGTGTTCATGATTAGTTGTTTCCAAAACCTCAGTGCACCAGTACTAAAAGCATTGGGAGACCAGAAACCACTTTAATAAGAAATCAAAGAGACTGTGTATCTCAGCGTGAGGTATACATTATACAGCTTGCTGAGGTAGAGGAGCTGGAAAACTTGGATGCAGGTAGTCACATTAGGGTTTGGTTATGTCCTGATGCTTGACTTGACGGGTGGGGGTCATTAGTCTGACTCTTTCAGTGAGACCTCAGGAAGGAATCTCATGTACAGGGAGTATCGTATCGTTGGGGTATCCCTCCTGTCTTTCATGGGCTTCAACAGCCAATGCTCTCGACAATACCTGAGTTTGCAGAGAAACTGGAGCATTACTAAGAACATCTGTTTTTCTTTGATTTGTTGTATATTGTTGAAATAAATGCTAAGCAGTATTATTGTTAACTTTTAGAAATGTTTTCCCTGGTCCCCCAAATTCTACCAATCTGGTGGTTCTTTTTCATTTCCTGCTAGGAAGAATAGCTTTTAATAAAAACAAAAAAACTCTAAACCAAAGAAATTCATTATTATTCCACAGATGTCTTCTGCCTGCAAGAGAAGGCGAGAATTTAAAGGGACAAAACTGTAGCTAGATTTTCTGTTAAACTCTTGGCAAATCTCAGTAAGGATAAGATAATGTAGATGAGACTAGAGGAAACTGTGCTTGTCTAAAAGCTGTGCTAGTCTTTCAGTGAGCATGTGGAGATGGTGGAGCAATGGGCATGTGAAAGCTCAACCCAGACAGCTCTGAATCATTTCTGAACCAATGAGATCTGAAGTACATATTCATGCTGATGGATAAGCATGAAGAATTCTGAAGACTTGTGGAAGTTATGAGGCACTCTGTTTTCTTAATACCTCACCCTTCTGGAAGATGCCAAAAATCTCCTCAAATCTTCTGCTCCCCAAATCCAATAACGCTGTTGCACTTTTCTTCCTCTTCTCTCTTTATTTTGGAGTAGCCTTGAAATTCTCTGCAACCTTTTTGCCTACCCTTCTGTGTTCTCTGCCATCTGTACCATCGCAAGTCGTCTCTGGGCCATATCACTGTTTGCCTGTACTATCTCCTCACTTTTCTTTTGCAGCTTTTTCTGTAGCAATTTTTCCGTAACTCATGTGTTTGCTGTTTATGGGGCAAGCTCTCCAGGCTAAGAGCTCTGGTTTATGCAAAAACACATATTGCACCACCCTATACTGTTAATAGTGTTAAGGCTAACGCACCTAACTGGTGGAAGTTCCTGCTGGGCTGTCTTGGTGGAGTTTTAGTGCAGAGATGATTGGAATCTGAAAGCTGATCAAACCCAGAATGTGTTAGGACCTCTGAGTGTGGGTTGTGTAGATGATACCATTTATACATTTTCCCTTGGGTCATTGATACTTTTTTCTTCCCCCCCCCCCCCATCTCTATCCCTTCTTCATCTCATCATGCAGTGGCTTTCCTCCATTTCCTTGTGAGTTCAGGGGTTTTTTTCTTATCTCTGTGGCTTTTCCCTGCAGTCAGCATTCTGGAGCTGGCAAGTCTGAAAGTATAAGATATTAAATGGGAGTCCAATGAATGTAATTCCTGTGACTTTAGCTCTGTGGAGAGCAAATATGAAAGGCGGATGAAACCTTAGGTTGATTGAGGAGTTTGATAAGTTAAAATGTAGTGACACGCACCTGAGTCCACTGCACAGTGACACTTTCAAAACTGCCATAGTCAGTGCCTATCTTTGATCGTTTTATTTGAGAATAGCACCAGTGTGTAAGATCTTTTTCTTTTGATCGTTCCCTGGAGGCGCTTTTGTCGCAACTACTGCTGCATATCCCTCTTCCGCAGCAGATGAACATTGACTGCGTAGTGCTTGCCAGCTCTGCCAGACCTGCATGGGCTGGAGTAATTGCTGGCCACTGTGTTCATTCTTGTCGTAGCAGACTGATATGATTTCAGATTGCAGATGATGAAAGCCCAGTGTGGAAAACCCATTGTGCCACCTACTCTTACTCTGCTATTCCCTCTCCTCTTTTGGATGTGGCTCTGTATGTGTTGGGTTTTTTCTTTCTCTGTGAATTTCTGCTTCTTTGCTGACATTTCCCACAACGGAAGTTTTGATTAATGCCGGCTGCACACCAGAGCTTCTGAAATTCATTGCTTTATTCCCTCACTGCAGATCAATAAATACTTATGTTTTATTTCCAGTGCTTTGCCTTACATCACGAAAGAGTTCAGCATTCTTCCTTTAATACTGTTCTGTATTTAAGTTTGTGTAACTTCAGGACATCAGCCTGTTGTTTATTTCTTTGGTACA
Organism: Cuculus canorus; assembly: GCF_017976375.1. Classification (NCBI taxonomy): domain Eukaryota; kingdom Metazoa; phylum Chordata; class Aves; order Cuculiformes; family Cuculidae; genus Cuculus; species Cuculus canorus. The sequence goes on along the minus strand of NC_071408.1, from coordinate 19,386,327 downwards.
GCCAGAGGCTGTGCATTGTGCAGTCTCTTCCTAAGTGGTCCTGCTGACTGCAATCTAATACAAGCGGAAGAGGCAGAAACAACTCTTAAGACGCCTTAAATTTCAGTCTGCTTGCCCATGCAGTGGATCTAACAAAGACTAGTTGAGCACTTTCTCAGGGATTTTTTTTTTTTTTTTAAGCTTTAAAGTGCCTTTGGCAGTTCCTAAGGCCAAGACCTGAAATACTTTGGAGTGAATGAACAGAAGGTTTGAACCTTAAGTCTCAAACCTAAATTGAGGCCACCATAAGGAGAATATTGGACCTCACTCACAGCTGGCTGTTCAGCTCTTCTCCTTCTGTTGGGAAGTACATAGTGCCTTGGAAAAGGCTGCAGGTTTCTTCTCATTCTTGACTCTTGGATCCAGTTGGAATGGGTGGGTGTGTGGAGTGGGGCTCTGTAAAGGGAACAGGGCATGGATGAATATTGTAACTTCACAATACTGGACATAGAGGTAAATGTCTTTGTTTACATCATAGTAAAATGAACATAAAACACATTTGGTCCTTTTAATTGTATGTTGCTTGTACAGTATGCTACACTGTTGTGTTTTGGAGTCTCTCAGTCTGGTATCTTACTCACTTGCAAATTGAAGAGTTTTAAATATGGATATGTATGTTAGACCTGGAAGTGGTCCCATGCAAAATGTAATGAAGCTGGGTTGCTCTGACCTCTGAGCTCTAACATGTGTTTGCTTTGGCTCTCTCGCAAAAACCTGCAGCGTACAAATTGTCACTTGTAAAATCGTTCAGATACATCAAAATTGGTTCAGGAAGAAAAAAGTTTCGAATTGTTTCTTTTGGGATTCTTTGCCATGCTATTTTTGATGCGTGTTTTCAGTGGAGTGTTTTTGTGGCAGCAGGCAGTTTGTTGCTTGAAGAAAACTGAAATAATCTAGGAAGTCGGGCTGGCTGAATTTAGATCTCGAGTGATGCCAAAACTAATATAGCCTGTAACTAAGTGAGAGTGACTTTGCACAGTGCATGTCAGTCACCCGCAGCGTTGTCTTACATTGTTGTAGGAGCCTTTAAAAAAAAGGCAAACACAAACAAAACCCCAGAAAACGCGGTGGCTGCTGACATCCACCGGAGCTGCAGCTCCAGCCTTCTGCACCGGCGCTGGGGCCGGGCTGGGGGGCCCTCTCCCGACCGCTGGGGAGACCTGCCTTTGGGAAGGACCAAGGAAACAGGCTGGCGTCGTTTTAATTTTCCGATGTAAGCTGTGCTGATCGTGTTTCCAGGTGTGCTCTGACCTCTGATAGCTGAGCGTGAATCCTAGGTGCCCGTGGAAAGGTCGAATCCCTCACTTGAAGCCACAGTACACTTACTGGCTCCAGCATTGTTGCACGTAGGACTCTGTTAACAAACTCGGTGCTCCTGGGACCCTTAACGTTTTAGCAGAGCTCAGGTTTTTAAGAGACTTCGTACTGCTCCAAATCCAGGGATCCCAGAGGCAGCAACTGCAGTGGCCCCTGCTTGACTCTTTGCACTGCTAAATGAATCCAGAACAAATGAAGCTCTGAAAATAAGAGGAAAAATTTGACACCTGGGCTCCAGGAAACATTTGTGGATTTTGATGAGGAGCAGTAGAGGGGAAGGGAAAACCTACGGTTCAGCATAGTTAAATATATGGTGTGTTAAGTATGAATACATTGTGACTATTTTAGACAAGTTCATATACTCTATGGCTGGCTCAAGTACAAAGGAAAAGACAACAGCTACAACATAGGAGTTCCTCAAAGGGTTACCTGGAGGCCAGCGTCCAGGGCTGCTGCTAGTGCGTGGCAGTGGTCAACTTTCTCCATTTGTACAAGTGGCCTTTTATTTTTACACGTAATTCTTTTTTAAAAAGAGAACTTGTGTCAGAGCTTTCAAGTTAAGAGGTTTTGTCTGCTGATAGCCTTACTTTGCAGTCTGATTCCTTTCCTCATTGTTCATAAATGATTCATTTATGTAAAGGAATCCTTCAGTAGATTGAAATTAAAAGTTCCTCCTTAAATGTACCAAGCCCAGTTCATGGCCCTTATAAGGTGACCAAATTGCATGAGGCTGATCTGTGCACACTCCCTCTGTTGTAATGCAAAGTAATATAGTAATTTCTTGAACTATTGAAATTGTGTCACTTCTGAGTACCATTACAGCAACATCTTAGATCCGGGTTTGGGGAGGGAATTTCTTCCCAGCCTGTAAACTCCATCCAATAAATGAGCCTTTCACTTTAAAGCAGAGTCTGAAATCTGGTCCTGACTGCTAGTGACTAAAAATCAGTATTATCTGGCTTAATGTGAGCCAAGTAAAATGAATCAAGAGCATTCGGGTAGGTGCGCAGCTGCAATGAGTGCTGTTTTTTCACCTCAGATGGCTCTAGGTGGTCTGTTAACACGGAGGTGGCCCCAGAATCTGTCAGGGCACTGTGGGAGTGAACTCGCCTTTTGTGGTTAGTAGAGAAGGTATGTATCTGTTTTTCTGCCTGCTGCCAGCACTGCTTTCTTTCAAAAACAAGACAACGACCCACGCAGTCCAGTTGCACTCACCACTTACAAGATGTGACTGTGAATTCAGTGTTTGCTGTCTTGTAGGTGGTGTTCTTTAGGGTGCGTTTGGATTTGAATGGAAATCTGAAGGCAAGGTTTACAAAAAGCATTCTTCCTTTTGTTTTGGTAAGAAAAGCACCATGCAGTCCACTGCTGCAATCACCGTAGTGTTAAATTGTAGAGTATGTATTAGTGATTACACCTTGAAATTCAGCAGGTCTGTGTCTTTACTTGTGGCTTTTGTTGCATTCCTCGTGGCAATCATACTGCGATTCACGGTAACTGATGGCAAACACTCAGAGTTTTACAGCAGGCTTAGCCCTGTCCCTGTGCTGTTTGTATCCCTCTTCCTGTACAATAGCTCCCTCTGCTTGAAAACAGCAGTGTAATTATAACCCATGTTTCATATTGGCCTGATCAATGGCTTTTAATAGGCGCCCCTTTTTTAATACTTCTGCTGCTCTTCATGAAACAATTCTAGTACCTGGCTTATGCTTGTGCATGATGAAAAGTAGCAGTGATAGCCATGTTGTTCTCAAGACTTTCCTGCATAGAAACAGTGTGTGTTTGCAGGAACACTGCATTTTACCATGAGGCTTAGAGCTGTTTGGAACACTTTTTCAGATAAATTATCTCTTACCAAAACCACCATGATTTATTGAAGCATAGATGTTTTCATTTCAGTGAAAACTAAAATTGAAACAGGACTGTTTCTCACCCAAAATGTGGTCATTGGGCCACTGACCTTGAATGGTGAGATTCACGTGTCTTAAGTGGTTCTGATCTGGAACCCGAAAAAGAGCAGCTTTGGATCACACAGAGCAGGGACTTGAATCTGGTTCTCCCACATTCTCAGCGAGCACCATAATCACTGGGCCAGTCATTCCCTTGCAAATTTTTGTCAGCTTATCTGCATCAGTAAGGACAAGTGCTGGTTTTGTTTCGTTCATTTTTTATTGGTATAGCTAAGCCAGCAAAAGTCGTATTATAAAAGCTATTGCATCAGCAAAGGTGTAGTTTTGCTGAGAGAGCGTTCACCCATTTAGGGAACCGGCACAAACCTTACTTGCCATGGCAAGATGAGCCCATGATAGGAAAACTTGCTGGGTTAGTTCTATTAGCAAAGCCTTCCTAACGTGAACAGTGCCTTACTTGCTCAAAAATGTCTGTCTCAACATGATCCTGGTTTTGCAAAGAAGTCCAAAAGGCTATTTTTATTTTGTATTGGAGCAAACCCAAAATTTAAAAAAAATCTCAAAATTCTGTGCTGAACAGAGTGTTTGTTCTGCAGTCAGCTGTCATCAGGATGGTTAGGCATGTGGTTTTGTCAGCAAGGGCAAGCAAAGCTACTCAAAGGGCAGCATTAACTTTACATTTTCAAAATGCAACACGCTTTAAGCAAAACTTCCTTTTTTACATCTTGGAATCCTTTGAATTATTCTTCTGGACTTCCTGCTTTTGGATTTGTTTTGTTTCTGAAAATTACCGAAGCGTAAGCAGAATGTGGATAGCTCACGATTTCAAACAAATGGAAGGCTTTCGTCTGGCATTGTGTGAGGCAGGTTTGAGCATCAACAGCCGGACAGCTCAAGCATATTGGCATGAATTCAGTAGGCAGAGAACCGTCGCGCAGCTGAGGGAGGTGGCTGGACTTGATTATCAAGACATAATACTCACATAGAAGCCTCTTCTGTACTACGCAGATACCCAGTGTCTGGGAAGATTATAAAATGGCAGGATTCAGCGGTAGAACAGGAGAGAACTGTTAGTAATAGGTATTGAATTCAGCTTCAGTGTGGTTCTTCCTGCTGAACTCTTAATTTCGTTCTCCAATTTCAGCCAATTAGAGATATTACATTCATTGCATCATATATTTCCACATACCGTAAAGAAAAAAAGTGCTCACTTGGAAAAGCAATGTATGGTTATATAAAAATAAAGAGTTAAAACAGCATTTCTGTTTTCAAATTAACACTGAGGTGCTGAATTCATGGTGGTCTTTCTGATTTGAATTTTGTCTTTTTCTTTCTTCTTTTTTTTTTAAATCCCTTCTATGCCCTGAATAAGGTGCAGGTCCTGAGGGAAAAAAAGTACACGATTATGCATTTCAGGACCCAGTGCATGCAAGGAGCATTTTGAACTTTATGATCCCTATGCAAGGGAAAGAAAGGCTAATTCTAATCTTGGGGAAAAAAGCAGCAAGGAAACAAAAAAAATCCTACCCCGTAAATTTATTTTGTGTCTCTTTCTGCCTCTGTGTAATAAGTTATGATCCTCTCATTGCATTGAGGGTGAATTTTTAAATGGCTGAATGCAGGATAGAAATGGTACATGACACAATAAAAGGCTAATACTGGAAAAAAAATTAAGTGAAAAGCTTTGCATCAGTTTACAGTCTCTCCAATGTGTATAATATTTTCTACTTCACATTCCTCTGTACTCACCACTATAGTGTTCCTTGTCTTCAGCAATAAGAGAGTTACTCTTCTGTTGCTGTCCCCTCCGTTCTCTTTTAAGGAAGCTTCATGGGTGGAGAAAGTGTCTTTTGTAAGTTGCCATGCAGGTTTGACAAAGCAGGAACACTGCATTAATATAGCAAATGTATACTGCTATTTCTTCAGTATTTTGGGTTTGCTTTTTAACATTAATTTAATAGTATTTTTAGCTGAACTTCTAATCTTGCAATGATTTCTTTTAACATCAGTTTTGCTGCTAAGAAGCCCTTGAATAGCATGCAGAATGGTTATTTTCTGTGACATTAGCACATAGCAGACTGGATGGAGGCTTGTGGAAAAGTGCCAGTGTTGTTTTCTGTTTGCAGGTTGCCCTGTCCATTTGTTTCCATGTGTGTAAAAGGAGGGCAGGAAAGGCATCACTCAGCTTTCAGATCTTAAAATTTCTTAATGGATTAGGCAAGTGATGGAATATCTTTCTACCGCAAACGTTTCTTTTTGTAACCTGTCAGCCTTGGCAGTGTTAGCAGGCAGTCCTTTTGAACATCTCGGTAAAATTAAGTTCTGTGGCATTAGATGATGAATGTGCTTAAATGCTCTTTACATACTCCAAATAAACATCATCTTTCAGGAGGCTTTATCTTTGGTTTTTTTTTTTTTTCTTTCTTCAGGATCCCTTAGATCCGACAAGAACAGCCATTGTGATCAGCTCGTTGGTGGCAGGTGGAGTAGCCGAACGTGGGGGTGAGCTTTCACCAGGTGACCGCTTGTTGTTTGTAAATGAGAAATATTTGGACAGTGCCACTTTAGCAGAGGCAGTGGAAGTACTAAAATCTGTGCCCCCAGGTACAGTTTCTCTTGGAATCTGCAAGCCTTTGGTGGTAAGGTTTGATTTTAACTTTTGTCCTATTTGATTCTGTGATGTGTGTAGGCTGGGTTGCAGTATTTGGGGTGGAGTGGAAATTCAGGGTAGAAGTATTTAGGCATGTGGAAAGCAACTAAGTTGCTATGCATACACCTTGACATGTCCAGTAATTCTGGGTAAATGGCAGATGAACAACTTGATGTCAAAAAGGTCTGACTGGAAAATCAGTGTTGTCAAGTTCCACGTGATATCAGAAGACATGTCTGGGCAAACCTATGTGCACTGACCCTATGTATAGATGTAATGTGGTTTGAGCAGTTCGGCAAATAAAATATGTGCTGAAGTCCATTTCACTCTAAGACACTGCTAAGTGCTAACTTGAGCTCTGCTACATCAAAGAAACTTAATCTGTTTGAAGTCGAGACTGTAAATTCAAGTAGAATTTCCTTTTTCTAGACTCAGGGCTTTGGAATAGACAGTAGTTTACTTGAGAACACTGCAGTATTGTTCATCAAGGGCACCCAGGCAAAAATTAATTAAAGTAAAGCACCATCTAATAGAAAGTGCTTGTAATTCAAACTGGTAGAGGATTGGTGAAATAGGAATGTGGGAAGGCTGTTAAATATATTCTTTCCTTTTCTAAAAAGTGATATTGCATTGTTCATAGTCCTGTAATTCATCTGTCTTTCCTACACTTCTCTATTCTTTTACTGTATCTGTACTAACATCTTAAAGGACTAAAAGCTGTTATCTTCATCTTCTCCATTTATGAATTCCCTTTCTTATAATTCTGTAACTTTTTCCCATTTATTTTCTTTTCTAATGTCTGGTTCTCCCTGTCCCTTTTAGGTTATTGAAAAATGTGTGGTGTTTTTTTGTTTGTTTTCCTGACTTATCATTTTGATTGCCTTTCTTAGGGAGAAAGCAAAGAGGAGAACAACATGCACAGTGTGGATTCTGGCAACATTAAAACCAGCCCTGGCTCTCCAGAACCAATAGATAATATTAATTTTTCAATAATACTTGAAGCACCACAGGTATTTGGTTACTCTTTTTGGTTCAGCTTAAATTTATGTGGACAGGAAATGGTGTTTTAAAGTTAAAAAATACTGTGTCCTTCAGAGAGACTCAGTTATCAGACTTCAGGCTGGATTCCCCCTGAAAAAGACTCTAACAGATAACTGTATCCTAATTGTATTGTGAACACTAAGCATATGCATGGCACTTACCAATGCAGTTCCCAGACTGCCTTATCAAATTTACTATGTCATTAAAATCCCTTGGGTTAACTTGGATATGAAATATGAATGTTATGTTATTAGTAGCCCTAAGTAGTTGGTTCAGGTTTGCAAAGGCAGTGGGGCATGAAAGAAGAACCCTCTTTATTATAATGAAGCAAACCAAAAAGGTGATCTGGTGTATAAGACGAGCTTAAAATCTGTTCCTGGATTTCGTATGTTGTGTTCAGTGACTTCTTTACTTTTTTCCTCAGTCCTCTTTCTTATCTTCTAAGAAATAATTCTGTTTATTGTGGTACGATGAGACACTAAAGATAGTAAGAACCTGAGATACTTGGGTAGCAGGCAATAATATTGCAAAACCGACCTGTGTAGAGTGAGAGAATGTGGATATTTTTGAATTTTCATTTGTTCTCCAGAGCTTTGCAAAATTTAGATTAATTCACATTGGTAAATGCATTCTCTTTAGACCCAAAAAACCCAATATATAAAGGATCATCTAGAACTGTAACGCAGTAATAAAAATAATTTCTAGATTTTGTTGTTGCTGTACATGTCTACCTGTCTCTGGGTACAACATGTCTTTAATACTGAAATGACACATCAGAACCACCAAAAGGAGCAATGTTACGAGGTATATGAGGGTATACTATGTAGAAATTAACTTGGACTTGGTATTTATTGATTTTTGTTATGTAAAATGGAGATGTTGTTTTACGGGTGCATAGGAAGGGTTCCTGGCAGAGCAATTAGCCCTCTATTTAATGTTATTAAATATTTTTAAATAAAGTGTTTTTTTCTTAAAGTCCCACTGAATATATTAACTAGAATGATCAATTTGTACAAAATACATGCAGAGATATTTGCATGTATTTTGTTTTCCTTTATGTATGACAGCATTGATAGTAGCTTTGGTTTACAGTGGTGTAAAATTTTCATCCATTTATTGTCTTAGCTGCTTATACAAGAGCCAAGCGGTGTGTCATTGTGGCTTCCACTCCTGTGCACTAGCATTGTGCTGACAAAGCTGACTTTAAAAAAGAGAACTTGAAGATTTTATGTGCCACAACAGCAGACTTTACTGTCACGTTTGCAGTATTCCCTGTCCTTTGGTAGCATTGCTACTGCAGTGCAGCAGCCTGTGATTATACACACCTAAGTGCTGTATCGAGAGATGGTAATACAAATTATCGTGTGGTTTCTCAGCTAAATCCACTGGTTTATGTACTGATGAAGGTGGTGCCTCTTACAGAAGTGTTTGGAGAATGCTGCTGCAGAAGTGAATGAAATGAAGTGAAAATGGAGAGAATTAGAATCCCTTCAGCCTCTGGGTATTTTTTGAGATTGAGGTACACAGGCCAAATAGATCAAAGAAACATTTGATGCTTAGGAAAATAGTTGTACTTTCTAGAGTGCTAATGTTCTATTTTCATGCCAGCTGGTATTATGGCATTGTTTCCTTATGTTCTTGCCTGACTTTTGTTTTCTCTCCTGCCTCCCCTTTGAACTATGCTAACATTTTGGTAGTGCCTGGTTTTTTTTTGTTTCTGCATTTGTAGGGCAGGAAGCAGAAGAGAAAAGTTTTTGATTGAGGACCCCCGACTCTATGGCTTGGTTTCAGTGTTTGGGGTCTCGAGTTGGGCACACGTTTGTGCCTTCAAGAAAAGAGAGAAAAAGTTTTCTGTGTGTGGCGAGCTTTCTAGTAGCAATGTAGGGTGTAAAATTTCAGAGATGCCTGTGCGGACTCACTCGGTGAGCTGGTGAATAGCACCCCATGCGGTTTAGGAGAAGGACGCCACACTGGAAACTGGGAAGGCATGCAACAAATCCCAAAGACCTGTTCAACAAGATATTTCAGAGTGGGTTTTAATACTGTTGAGTTTGTTGGGCTTTTTTGTTGTTTGCTCTGTGGTTTGAATTCAGTAGAAAGCTAAACACTCCTCTTCAAAGCGGGAAGAGTATTGGATAATGAGCAGTCAGTTTAGTTTTTGGTGTTGGGTTTGTATTTTTTTTTGCATATGGGCCATCCATTTCCACTGTCCCTCAGGTTAAAATATCCTATGGACTATCTAAGGGAGAGACAAATAAGTGTGGCTTTCTGGTTTGTTGTTTTTTTTTTAATGCTGATGCTATTGCATAAGCAAACTCTCAAGATATATCAGAAACGTCCATGCATGCATAGAACAATAGCACATAAGTCTGAAGCACAGAGATATGTCAGCTGGATTTATATGTATTTTTTACTGTAGGTTTTTAGTGTTATTTAATAATTCCTGTTCCCTAACTTCGGTCCAGTTTGATTATTCTGAATGGTTATATACTCAGCATATCTGTCTATGCAACTTAAATTTCTTTGTATTTAAAAGAAAAAGATTGCAATGTCTACTTTTGGTGTTAAAATCATAATTCAAAGCATGCATTTTCTTTTAGAAAAATGCAAAAGGTAGGAAATTTTCACTTTAAAAAACAGGGTGCACTTTTAATATGGGCCTAACATAAGACATAATTTCAAAAGAGTTAGCAAGAAACAATGTAAAATCTGTATTCCTGTAATGTTTTATACAGGGTTTCAGGGATGAAACTCCTTTTAAAGAAGAACTTGTTGATGAACCAATTTTGGACTTGGGAAGGTCATTTCAGCTGTCTCGTAATGACAAGGAGTATGAGAAGGAGTCTTGGGAGATGCATGAATTTCTGAAGCCCAGAACAGAAGAAATGGGTGGAGAACGGGAAATGCTGGTGGATGATGAGTATGAAGAAAATTCAGACTTCCTGCAATACAGTGCATCATGTGGACAGAAGGCATCTTCAGAGCGGAACCTCAATACAGAAAGATGGATGAAGCAACTTGAGACTACTGAAATACAAGACTTAAGATCCAAGGTTAACTTAAGTCCAAAACATTCCTTGGAATATCAATTCAATAAAGATCAAATGGTAAGGAATGCTGTGTTCGTTTTGGTGCTATACTTTGACCATGGGACCCATACCTCAAGGCAAATTCCAAAACTAACCTCTGTAGTAAGTCTTTCTAGTGTTTTAAATACTTGATGAGATCTGGGCACCTCCAACGAACACCGATCTATCCTTTTGTACGTTTTGGAAGGTTCTTTTAGTTCCTTAGTGTCTGTATATTTAACTGCTGGAATGAGATACATGCTGTGGTTGGTGTATTTACAGGCTTTAGTTATCTTTCCCATCTCTGACTTGCAGGCTCAGGGTTTTTTTGCAAGCTGTGCCAATATGGTGCATGTCAGTAATAGGTGGTTTAATAGACCAATGGCTTCAGCAGAAACATCAGTGTAAGAAGCTTCCTCTTTTCCTCAGTATTTTCATTCCAAATCAGGTCCTTGAGCAAGATGATAGTGCTGTCAAGTGAAAAATTATGTGGCGGAAGTGATTGTCACAAGCATACTGGTGGGTGAAGGAGTAGAAGTAGGCAGAGCTCCAGGTAAATTGCAAAACTCTTTATTTATAAGGCCGCCTCAAGTATTCTGAGAATTATTTTTTTTCCATTTGAGTCTTCGTTCATTCACTTGCCAAACAAAAAAATTAAAATATCAGCCTTCCGTGCACCACTTCTGAGATGTATGATTTTGTGACAAAATGAAGTGGAAAAGGATTTAATATCACAGCCACAGAGAATTTCAGGTTTTATTTGGCTTGCCCTTATTTGGCTTGCCCCTCTAGCGCTATGTACATAAACAGGCTGACATACAGCTTCTAGTGACAGTTTTATACTGGAGTGCACAATCTTTATAATGCATAAATTTATACATTTGTCACTTCAACAAATGAGAGAGAGAGTAAAGAACTTCTCTGGATTACAGGAAAGTAGAAAGATACACTTGCGTTATATTGTAATTGCATGTAGTGTTTTTCATGCCTCTTCTTAATATAGTGTGTAAGCGAGCAGTTAGTATTTCATAGTTATCTGAATAAATATTAATGTCGTTGAGAAAATGTGAATGTTCACTGTAAAAATCAATGCTTGTGTCAAGTACCCCTGTATAAGTTGATACCATTGTTTTCTAACTTTAATTATTTTCTTTCTCCTTTGTGAAGTGTGAAGAAAATGCTAGTGTAAATTCACAATCTTCTGTAATCACAGCGCACAGTGGCTACCAAACAGACATATTTGACACTGAAACTACCCAGTCAGAAGCAAAAACCAAGATGGATTTAGGTTTGTAAGAAGTTTTTTCTTTATCTTTTAGTTTCCTATTTACAAATTTAAATTTTATACTGATCCATGAATTCTTTCAAATGATAAAATATTCAAATGAAGACTTATATATTTGAAATATTCAAATTCTGTAGACTCAAGACAGTCTTGTTTTAAAAATGTTTCAGCTTCATGATCTTGCTTCCTTCTGCAAATCTTTATCTACAGTTGTCTCAAGTGATAGTGAAAGTGGCTGCAGCTTTGTCCTGCCCATGGAGAAACACTTTCTTCTGTGTAGCTATGTCTCCAGTAGCACTCAACCCATAACTATAGTACAATAGCTCAAGCCTCTAATTTCTGTCAGGACTTTGTCTCAGTCATTTTTTTTTTTATTTTACAAATCTTTTCACTTTAAAAGAAAAAAAGTGACGAACTCTGGAGGTAACCACAACCAAAATTTGCCAGTGAACTCTACGGCAGATAATTGCCCCGTATCTTGGTTTTATAATCTGTGCTAAGAAGCAAAGTTTCTCCTTGTCAGATGGCCAGAGATGGATGGTTAAAATTTGGTAGATCATCAGGGAAATAAATTTATCAACCTGCCCAAGATAGCACTCACTGACTGGGAGAAAGGAGGTTGCGTTGTTTTGTTTCTATGTCACCTTCATCTTGTACAGCAGACATTGTGTAGGCTACAGTGGAAGACTGGTGACTCTTGCAAGGAACTCTGGTGGTCTAGTTAATTTGATACTTATGTCACCAAAATGACATCAGTCTTCCGCAGCGCGATGGGCTGCAGCAGGGTTTGCACAACTCTCCCTAAATAAAAGATGGATTCACTGTTTCTAATCATGTGTTTTTGTGAGGAGCATCTGTTTGTCTGAGTTGTACCTCAGTACATCTAGATTCCTCAAAGATACGGTGTTTCCTCTTATTACTTGACTTGCATGTACATCAGAAGCAAGATGCCTTAAAGAAGTGTTTAGTGTGGTTTATATTTCATTCAAGACTAAATTTTCCATATGTCTGTGCCTCTTGATCATCGCACCATGTCCGCATTTGGAACGTGGTGAGCTAAGGGGTTATTTCCAAGGGTGATAACTGGTAGGTGCGGGAACAGAGGAGGAAAAAGCTCACAGCTACACCTTTTCTTCTTCAGGTACAAAGCTTCAAACTGACTCAAAAGGACCTGGTCTTGCTGTTGATCTGGAAGCTGTTGAGAAGGAAGAACTAAAAAGGGAGTATTATGTTTATTCCAAGAACCAGGAATCTGAGAGAGTTACCACCTTAGCTCAGTCTAGATCAGTATTGTGCAGGTACAGAGAAAAATATCAGTTTTCAGATGATTTTCAATTAATACTCCTAATTTTCTTCTTGCTTTGCTTAGCTGACTAATCATCTGTGTGAAATGGTAGAATGTACTTAGATAGCCAGTTTTATGACTTTTGCCCAAGGAGCTGAATTTTGCCTTACAACCTTATTGAATGTTAACTTCCCACATTCCCTCTCCTGAGTACTGGGACAGAAAAAGTGTGAATGTCTGTGCCATCTACTTCACCCTCCACAATGAGGGGAGTATGGATGTGGCCTTGAGGAAAGGGACGTGGCCTTTATCAGCAGCATTGGTCATTACCGCTTAAGGAGCGTCTTGGTTTTCCCTTTTCCTTTGTTCTTTCCTTTTGGGAAGAGCAGTTCAGCCGCAGCCCTAAGGCCTGTGCAGGAAAATATAGTCTTGTCAGTGCTGCTGAGAAACCTTGAGGTAGCATTGGTTGTAGATATTTGCTACAGCTGTCAGGGTTCCCATACTTTCCTCACCAGTTTTGGGTGAGTGTGTAGTGGACCTTCTCTTGGAGCCTGTTGATTCAAATCCTCAGTACATCCCTAATTCATCTCTTATCTTCCCTCAGAGGGAAAGCAGCTCAACAATAAGGTGAGGGGATTATATCTCCAGTACAACATCCTACTTCCTTTTTGCTGTTTAAGAGTAGTATTTAGAGCTCTCAGGATCTACAGAAAATGCATGCAAGGTTGTATTGTTTCAGCCATTCTGTGGGGTCATGCAGTTCCATACATCCGTTCCTATTCTATGAATAGGTGTGTCACGTATAGTTTAAAAGTTTAGTTAAGACCCTGTTCTGGGATGTTTAATGAACATGCTGGTTCTTTTCTCCCACTTGCATCATGATATCCTTGCTGGTCAGCTAGACTGGTTTTATCATTTTTATATCCCTCTAGAAGAATCTCAGCATATTTATCAGAAAGTAAATGTTAATTGCTTAGATAGTGATTTTGAATGAGTAAATGCAGCACAGATTTGTATATCACAAAGCAGCTTATAAGTTTGGTCTGCCCATCATGTTTATTTCTGCAGCATTCCTTAAGTGCATTTGAACCTAAATACAAAAATTCCTGTCTGGTCTGTTGACTTTGCACATTTGGTTTAAACTGGACAGCGTGAGAAGGCATTGCTGTCTGGCTGCCAGATACAAAATATGCAAGGAATTGCAACCTGGCAAGGGTGATGCCTTTTTATTTTTTTTTTATTCCTTCCCTCCCTCTGACCCCAATTAGTGAATTACCTGAGAGAGAAGAAGGAGAAGGAGAAGAAACTCCAAACTTCAGCCACTGGGGACCACCAAGGACGTATGTTCATATGATTACTTTTCTTCCCGTTTACCTTATGTCTGTTTTCTGTGAGCCCAATTAGTTCTTGTGATTATTTTTTTTTTCTCCCTTCCTCTGCCAATAACTTTAAGATACTTGTGTACCTTGGGCTTTCTTAGATGCAGTAAACTTTTAACAGATGTTCAGCAGAATTATGCCTTCTATTTATACAGCTGACTTGGGAAAGCTTGTGGAGTTTACGTTGCGCATGACCTATAAGTTCTTGCTCATTTAGTAACTATTAGGTGTGAACAATGCACATAGTGCTGCTGTCCCCTTTTCCATGGGTTCTTTGCTAAACTTAGTGGCAGAATTCCAAATTGCCTAGCCGCATTCTTGTTGTATTGTTATCATTTCCAGATGAATTGTTTTGTCGTCCTAACTAAAATGTGATCAAAAAATTTCTGCTTAAGATGATTAATATGCATCTGATACACTAAAGTTAGTGTTCAGAAAGCTATACAAGATGCTTTGTTTTATTATTTGACTGGTGTGCGACTTGCAGCATTTGCCACTTCCAGACAATATGCTCAAACTGAAAGAAGATGAGTGTTTACATGAGTTTAAAAAACTATTTCAAGCTGTTAAACTACCATATATATTTTTTCAGCATTGAGATTTTTAGAGAACCTCACGTGTCTCTTGGAATCAGTATTGTTGGTGGACAAACTGTCATAAAGCGCCTGAAGAATGGAGAAGAACTTAAAGGGATCTTTATCAAACAAGTTTTGGAAGACAGCCCAGCGGGAAGAGCACGGGCTTTAAAAACTGGAGATAAAATACTTGAGGTAAATGCAGCTAAACCTACATTGTCACTTCAAGAAATAAAGATTGACTCAGACAGGTTTGGGAGAGGAGAGGGACAAAATACCACCGCTACTTCATGAAGTATTGTTGTCACTGTGTTTGGAAAACCAAAAGAAACCCCTGGTGTTGACTTTTCTGTTTCTAAGGTCCAGGTATGACGCTCTTAGCATTTTCATGTATATTCAAGGAAAGATAGGCCCTCGAATACAATGAGAAAATGAAAAACAATTAGTGCCGCCTTCTCACATAAATGAGTAATAAGTTACAGCATACCTTTATAAGCATAAGTTATAATATATGTAAGAACATAGACTCTTCATACTGAAATTTATGATATTATTTTTTTGTGTGTTAATTGGGAGTAGTTAAAAGTCTAATTAACTACTATTGGGGGGAAATCTGTGATTATGGCAGGTGCCATAGGAGAAAGTGCCATTCCTGGTCTCATCTCTGGCTCTGTGTTAATTTTATTGCTAATTTTTCTCCAAATGGGTTCTTCTGAATTTAAATTCCCAAGTCGACAGTGCTGTTCTTGCACATGTTTTAGGGTTGCGTGTAATGTGTTGTAAATTTGTTTAGTTCACAAACAGATAAAATCTGAAACATTTGTATTATACCTAGTATTATATCTAGCATTCTCTGGCAATCTTATTCTTTATTTTTTATCTAGAAGAATTGTTTTGGGAAAGCAAATTTGGCCATCTTTTAATTATTAATACTAAGTAATATACTTTTCGTAAAACCCTCATGGAAGCATACTTTAAAAATCGTTTCTCTTGACTGCTTTTGGTACCTTCCTAAGATAAGACTAATCTGTGAATGTGTATGATCTCCTGTAAAGACTATAACGAAGACAAGCTACCTAATTAAAATAAACTTTGTTTGTTAGGTTTCTGGAGTAGACCTGCGAAATGCTACACATGAGGAAGCAGTAGAAGCTATCAAGAATGCAGGAAATCCTGTTGTATTTGTAGTTCAGGGTTTGTCTAACATACCAAAAGTAAGTTTATTTCTGTTTTTATTCTTATTCAAAAACTTAATAACTGTGTAATATGCATCTTATTTTAAACTTGGCTAAATTCCTTTCGGCAAGTTTAATCAATTTTTGTGTCCATCCTTTCTGACAGAGTTTCTGCTTATAGACCACGTGATTTGTTGTTTGTCTGGCCTGATTTGAAACCTTGTTTCTCTGATGTGAATTGTGTAGGTGTAACTCTGTTGATTAGGTGTTAATTCAGTTCTCCCACCAGTGTAATTGAGTCTGTCCATGTGTATTTTAACTTGTTCAGATTTCATAATCTAAAAATATACCTAGTTGTCCAAATGAACAAAAGCGTCATTAAAATTAGTCAGATTCACACTAGCAGCTCCTTGTAAAATGTGTCACCAAAGAGACCTGAAGTAGTTATTTGAGAGTGAGGTAAATTTCAAGAGATTTGGAGATGGGGAGATGCCTAAGGCCAAGGCAAGAAATGTGCCTTAGTAAGAAACTGCATAAAATTGTGCCTTCCTCAAAGTACACACAGAAGAACCAACACTTTTGGTATAATCTAAGGATTTAGTTGGGAATTTTAATGGATTAGTAGACCCAAAGATGCCTTATGACAGCTGTAGCCAAATTTGGCACAATGGTGTCCACTGTTTTTCCAGTACTCCAAGGAGTCTTTCAAAATCTGTTAAGCCTTTCACCAGCTAAGCTGGGAAGGTGCTTGGCGGAAATGTTGGTGAGGGTAACTCAGTTATCTCCCTTTCTATGTCGGCTTTTTCACAGAAAAGAAGAAAGTGTCAGGGCATTTGAGTGTTCAGCTGATCTCTGAACCTTACTTTCCTAGTCATTCTAGAGGAAAGGCAGATAGCTTGAAAATTGAGTTGCTTTCCTTTGAACTGTAGGCAGTAGGAAATTGGACATTTGTAGGTTTTCATCAGTGCTGCACAACTCCCATTCCCCAAAATAAGATACTGCCAGAGGAGTGGCAATATATTGCATTTTGTGACATAGTAGAAGAGAAGACAGAGAAGGGGCTCAAAGTACCTATTTCCTTTTATATTGACCCTGTGCAATACAAGGCCCATTGCTTACTCATGTGCTGAGCACTTCTTTGAGCTTAAACTAAGTGCCTGCCACTGGCTGCCATCAAAATGCACTAAAAGTTTCCCCTTGAAAGACTAAAGGACAATAAGGAAGAATATTATGCAGAGGTTAAACATGCTGTGTTTTATAAGGAGTCTGTGTGCATGGACACTGGTCTCTATCTGAATAATTAAGAACTGACAAGTGACGAGTCCTTACTGAGATATGTATCAAGAATGTATATCCATATAGTTGACTTCAGAGAAATGTTTAATTGAATGAAGAGATGGGGCTAAATATCACACAGTGAACACTGAAAAAGTACAGAATGTGAATTTGTGAAAGGATATAATTTAAAGACTGCGCTGCCATGTCCTTCTACATGGTGCAAAGTGAAGAGTGCACTGAGTAGCATTATTGTGGCCATTATATAACTTTTGGATGTTTGTTTTGCGGCTCTAATGCTCTTTCTAATGCATGTAAACGTGCATTGTTTTTCAGGTGGCTTCTGCCATTCAGCCTAAAGGAGTCAAAGTCAGCAAAGATCAGAGTGCAGACAAAGAAAATAGGAGTGATAAGGTATTTATTCCATCCAGTGCTCTGCTCAAGTTTTACTAAATCAAATGGTACAATAATTATAACTGTGATAAGTCCCCATTGAAGTCTAAAACGAAATTTGAAGTGTTTTGTTGAAATATCTTTGATTCTTTTGCCAAAATTCTGCCAAATACGAGGTACCTTTCTAACAAATGTTCTGTAGGTCTCCCCTGGATGCTGAAACCCTCTACTTACTGCAGTGCCTCGCTGGCATATTTCTGGAAGTACCTGTTTTGCTCCACGTGGAGACAAATTGATTCTCTTTGTTAGTAGAAACAGAGAAATCATAACATGTACACAAATAATATCCTTAATGTGAGGCTGGCTGAAATTCAGTAAAATCATGTTATAGGATAATTAAATCCGCCAAGTCTCCTACGTTTCCCATTGCTGTGTAAAACAAGGAAATGACCAAGTGATCTGTAGCCAGCCTGCTAATCGTGAAGCAATTACTGCACAGTAGTTTTCAAGCAACTTTGCAGCAGATTTAAAAGAAAGAAAAAAAAAAAAACTATCTTTGGACTAGTTGGTCCAAACTAGTGGATTTGTTTTAATTGCTGCAGTAAGGGAAAGATTTCATTTCTGATTCCTGTTAAGATTGCTCCAACGGCCCAGCTGTTTTCCTGTGGGGACTATGCTGACTAATGAGCATCAGTCAGGTATTTTGAGGGTGTCAGAGCTGAGTAGTAAAGACAGAATTAGTGCTGACAATAACTTTAGCCTGTTGCAGTTTAACGTGCTAACTACAAATACGATGAACTTTCCATTTGATACCAGTCCATAGTCTGGTGTGTGGTGGATAACCAAGGAGGCCCTCTTGCATCCAGAAGTTTTTGTAAGATTCCTTTCATATCCTGTCAAATACAGAAGCTCTGAGGCTCCGTTATTCAAAAAAACTCAAGAAAGGTGTTGGAAGTCATGCTTTTATGCCAGTGGATAATACTTACAATGAGGTAGTTACAATCCTCTTTTCTTGGTTTTGTTATCTATATTTCTAATCTCAAAAGCGCTCATCCTCTTGCATCGTGCTGCCTTTAATCTCTAGGATTCCAGTGTGTTGCATTCTATAGCATTTGGAGGTTAAAGAGGGAGCCTAATCTTTTTTCAAACCTTTCTCATTTATTGGTGCTGTAAACTGGTGGGAGGAATACAGAAGACCTTCAGTGCATAAATATGTAGGTCCTTTTTGGCTTTGAACATAAATTCACAAAGCAATCATACTGTGCTACAGTAGTGCCACCTCCAAGTTGCAAAGAGTTGCTATTAGTGGATTACTAGTCTGCGTCCCTATGGGGAATCAGTGATATTTTTAGTCCAGTCTTCAAAGTGTCACAAAAGAGTTTTGTTTGAAAGCAGGCCACGTCCAGCTGGAAAATCTGCCTCTTCTTGTGTGATGGATTATCTTTTCAATACTGAAGGTGTTTTCTCTTATTTGTTGTGTTTATTCTCTATTGATCTGCTTGTTTAAAAATGATCACTTGAAATAATTTATATAAAACCACTTAAAACAATTGAACTTCTTGTGGACAAACCAGATATTAATGTTATTTTTCTGGTTGGCAATGTAAACTGTGCCTTTGCCTCTGTGCTATTAAGAGCTGTGTTACTACAGAAACATGGCGTGATGGAGTTACTCCAGCACAATATACTTCTCTGGGCTTTCAGCATGTCAGGAGAGACAAGAAGCTTAGAGCCACAGTAAGCTGCTGAATAAGCATAGGTATCTCATGTAATTCACACACTTTCCAACAAATGTTTAAAGTCTTAAAAAGCCAAAAGGTCAACACTGAGAGTATGAGTTTGCTAAATTATAGTGATACTGATTTACCATAGGCAGCTGGGAGTGAGGCTACAGGTTTTTGGCTTTACCTTCTCATTAAGGTAGAATGTGAGTCCTCTCATGTTTCCTGGATCTTCTGGATTTTGCCTATTTCTGCCTGTACTGGTGTCAAGCAAAAAGTGGGGCGCGTATTTGGTGTATTGTATTCTTTGGGGAAATGGCTGTTGCATTTCCAAATGCTTTTATTACAAACTCTTACTACTACTGGACTGAATTAATTTCATTTATTATTGTTATACTGTCTTCAAAGCAGCACTTTCCCTTAATGTTTTTTAAATTGATGGGATGATGTATATCTTGTCTCACAAAATTTTCTACATAGCCTGCAATGGAGTTTGCTCTAATAGTTAGACTATTCTATACAAACATAGGCTCAAGATTTTAGAAGTCCATACACCGGTTCAGCTTTTATTGTACACAGTGAAAAATTTTATTCTGGATTTGCTGTCCTATTTCCCAGCTATAGAAGAAATTAATTATGGGCATTCTGGTTGCACTAATGGCATATCGTACTCGGTGTTCCCTTTCTGAAGTGCATCCTGCTATTAGTAGTGGGATATAGTTGAATGTAATTTAGTGAAATCATGTAGCAAACTAAGGCATGATCCTGTTACTCAGAGCTATAAAAACAGTTGCTTGGACGAACGAGCGCCTGTTTTTGTTAGATTTGGAGTCTATTCTTTACTTCTGCTATGCGCCGCTATATCCATCATTATAGGAGCTGCCTGTATTTATGTGAGGTAATGGAATTTTATTGTAAGTTATAATTCACAATCTTTTTAAAATTTAAGCTAAAATGTACGTGAACTGTTAAGTGTAAATATTCGTAGGTGCACTAAGAAGATTACGTTCTTATTTTGTATTTAAAGTTTTGACTTTTGTCAGTACCAGACGATTTTGTTGTTGAGTCTCTGATGACAAATGAGGTATAATTTAATGTTTATTTTTAACCCTTGATAATTGTTCACACTGCCTTGTTTATGGTGATACACAAGTATTGTCAGAAACTAAATTTGCATGTACAATTGTATTTTCTTTTTTTGATGTTCATTTTCACTTCTCGTTCTAAATTCTTGCATAAAAAGTCTATGCTAGGATTTTTTTTTTTCCTGTGCATGGAGATTACAAAAGATGAAACTATTTGTCTTTGAATCCGTTAGAGAAAATATGGGGCTCCACCTCCAATGAAATTGCCACCTCCTTATAGAGCACTTGAAAGACTGCATGCAGAGGAAGCTAATGTGGATGAAGAGGAGGATGAGGATGCTTGTACAGAAGGTGAGTAGTGCCACATTCATTACATCAGATTACATTTATGGAAGAGCTTGTGATAAACATATCTGCCTTTTATTGCTTGTTATGGGAAGTAGTGCTCAGTGTGGCAACAGCATCTAATCCTCAACTTTCTTCTTGTCAGAGACTACTGACTTGGAACTTAGTTTTCCCAGCCTGTAGTTGTGTTCATCTGTAGAAATGTAGGAAGAGCTCTGTTTATATTCAGTTTAAGGAACGTCTAGAGGACTTGCTTTGCAGTGATGTTGGCAGGAAAAGGCAGATGTTGTGCTTTATTGTTGTAGTTGCTGTAGTGGCTGAGAACCACTGGTGCATAGTTCTTGTCCAGAAAAGTCTGCAGTTGATTTCAGACAATGCTGTTCAAGCAAAATATTTTCCTTTAAAAAGAAAAATCTGGTGATTTATTGTTTTAGTACTCTACTGAGAAAAGGATCCCCTTTTCATGTAGCATCTTTTATGGGAAAGGTTCTGTAATTCTCTGGTTCTGGGCTTTGCAATAAATTATGATGATTTGCACTCTGTTGCAGTGCAGCTTGTGAGCTTCCATCAGCGTGACTTAGATTCCAGCATGCCACATTGTTAATTACAACTTTGGATAGATGGAATATTATTATCCGTGGCTTATCTTTCAATAAAATATTTAGGAATGCTGAAAAAAAGGAGTACTAAATTATTTTCTAAAATTAATTACCTTTGAATTTTTTTCCCTTTATACTCTCTTGTACCAAGTCAGCATAGATGTGGGGGGATTGTTGGGGTATGGTTTGGTTTTTTTGTTACAGTGACTTTTTTCTCATAATGTTTTGTCTTGGGGAGGTTTTTTTGCCCTGGTTATGGGCAGACTGAAACAGAGAGATGCCTTGATAGCTTTAGACCTTGAAGCAACCGTGGCTCCCACTCAGAGTGGAAGCTACTAACTTGAGGCCTGCTGGTGGGAAAGCTCTTCAGCTGCTCTTGCAGATGTCCTTGGCAACAGTGTGCCATTGAAGCTCAGGTAAATAATGAGTTTGGTTGGTTTGTCTCTTTGAGGGTTACTTTGGTGGAGACGAGAAGGATTTTAGAAGATTTTTCTTATGGTAACAGTAGTGGGGCCACAGAACAAGGGTGTTCAGCTCTGCCTCTGTTGCCTTAAGGGAAAGCTGTGAGTTCTTGCACCAACTGAGATTTTTCCAGAACTTAGTCTTACTGAGTTTGCCATCTCATGTGTTGGAGTATGCCTCCTATTTACCTTAAGAGCTTTCTCAGTAATTTTGTGGGGAGCGGTAGTCAGGAGGAGCTCTGTGGATGTTGGTTTGAATATATTTTGAGCTTTCGAACCAACTCTGTAAACCTTTAATTATAGCAGACAGATTTCAGCTTGTTATTAAAGTTACAATTCCCAGTTAAAGGATATATTTGATAAGTAGCCTGCCACCTGAGTTGTCTAATTAGTATATGCCCAATCCAAATGCTTGCTTGATTTAAGTCAATACTTTGCACAGAAATAATTTCTTTTTGATGGACTTGTCATTTTTTAGCTGTTCTGCCATCCCTAATGATATTGCCAGCTGCGTCTAATAGCTGAAAAGGTAAAGCTACTTCTGATATTAAATTCATTAATCTTACCAGATTTGGCAGCAGCAAGCAGACCTGTTCAGATGAATCTCCTCTCTACCCTTTTTACTGACTGAAGTTGAATGTTTTGCAATCGCCGTTTTTCCCATGAATCTTGGAATATCAAGATATACATTTTCAATGTTATCCTTCCCAACCTCATTCTGTTTCTTTAAAATAAAAAAAAAAAAAAAAAACCCCAGACTAAGGAATCTTAAACTAAGTTTTTACATCAACCATTGAAGTTAAAACATGTTAGGAATGATCTAACTGTACTTAATGATATTAAGCATCTTGGCAGCTGGGGAATAAGCTTTTACAGAGTCTGTTTTCTGTGGTAACTTGAAAAACAGTTTTCTCCATAAATTCCAGTATTGTTTTTGCGATCTACTTGATGTTCAGAACTTCTGTCCTGATTCTTGAGCGCCTTTCCCAGAAATCTCAGTCCAGGCCAGTGCTTGCCTTTTTAACACTGTCCATTTGCATTTTCATATTGATCTATTCCCTACCCACTTATCTGAATAGTTCTACTGGTTTTGTAAACTTAACTGATACTTTTCTAAGCTTCACTGAACAGGTGAACTAGATTTATTGTCTTTCTTATTTAGAAGATCAGGCATCTTAAAAAGAAGAAATTGTGTCTGCTTTTTCTTTTCCAAGGTTGTTTTTGATCCAGATAGAGTGAATCCTTACTGAGAGCAGAACTGCTAGATAGCTCTTGGTTTAGAAAAACTCCAGACTTCTTCTATGTTTCTGTCATTTAAGAAGTTTAAAGAAGTTCCAGGTGGTTTTTTTTTAAACATGTCTTCTTGCACCCATGACCCTTAGTTTCAGATTTGCTTCTCCTTTGTATTTTAGTTTCTTTATATTCCATTACTTCCAGTATGGCTTTTGATATACTTTGGAGGCAAGTTGAAAATATTTCCTCTTGTTTTATCTCTTCTTCTAGTGATACTGTCAAATCTTTATCAGTATTCTGCTCTAACCCTGTGTGGTGTGGCTTTTGTTTACTCTCTGTTTTGACTTTGCTGTTTTAAAGCTTTCAGTTTATGCTTTAAAATAGTTTTGTAAAAATGCAGCGTGTATATCCTGTTGCAAAAAAGAGCATTCAAAACGCTTCATCTTACAAACCTAAAAATGCTGTAACTTTGGTTTGGAGATTTTTCCTCCCCAGGATGGAAACAATTCCTCCACAGCAGAGGTTATTTTGCAAAAGGTCACTCTCCATGAAGAAGTTTTATAGGCTTCCCAAACCTTAAAATCGTAGGGGTTTGAATAGGAATTTTTTTTTTTTAATCCAAACAAATAGAAGGTGGGTAAAGCATACAAAGGGGCTGTTTGTACTTGCAAACAGCTGTGCTGCAGACTGCATTAATAGGCATTGGTGTGTTTTCCTTTAGTGGCATGGCTGTAGGTGTGCACTAAGAAGCTGCTAATAGAGTAATGTGCACCCCGTTGGGGCTTATTGCTATAATGAGGGGTTAGTAGTAAAAAGAAGCAGAGGAAATGGATGGGCAGCGTAGTCTGTAACAGAATGTTTTGTAAGGCTTTCCTTGGAGCACTCATAACCGTACAAATTAGATACACTTTTGAGTTGAAGCAGTCATAAGTTAGATACGAAAGACCTTAAAAACCGTTACAAGAAAGCTAAAAAGACAACTGTTAAAAGAAATTAGAATCCTTAATCCGAATTGATATTACATTTTTTAGTAAAATCTTTTGCCTAATTAGTTAACTGAGATTGATCTGATTTGTTTCAAATAAGTTTAGAATAATAAAAATAGATAATAATAAGAAAATTGTGAAAGGTGGCTAAGATATTGGACTGATACCTCTGTGCTCAGACTTTCTGACTGCAAGGATATTTAACTGTATCTAATAAGGGGTTGATAATGTTCCCTTTCTTTTATTTTGTCTCTTGATAATGTAGAAATCAATGAAGCTGTAAGAAAGCATAATGATTTATCTTCCTAAAATGCTTTTAGAGAAATGGGGGGTTCTCTACCAAAGCGAGAGATTTTAAAACTTCTCTAGTGTTTCAGCTTTGCATTCCCTGTTGTCGTAAATCTGTGGGTGCAAAGGGTGCGAGAGGGGTGAATGTGTGTGCATGTGTGCGCATGTGTGGATTGGTTCAGCCAAACCCACTCTGCCTGTTGTCTTGGTAAGGCTGGGTGAGGGTTAGAAACTGTGAGCAGAATGCACTCATCACACCTAAAGCTTTTGGCAGGTTCCACAGCGTCAATGATACCCATACACACAAGAGGGTGGCAGCTTTCATTGAAAACAAAAGATGAAAACAAAAGGAATAGAATTCACTTGAGATGTTGTGGAAGGGATGGTCAAATCCATGGGGTGTGCAAATATAGGACCTCAGGAAGTATCTATGTACTGCTGTGGAAAGATGGGAAAATGATCATTGGCACTTTGGAAAAATGCCAGAATTATTAACAACGACTAAATAAAACTAAAACCACGATTAATGAATTTAATTTTTGAGGATGTGACTGTTTAGAGTCTGTTTAATGCAAAGCTGTGCTAAAACATAGGAAAAGCTATTCTTCATTTTATTTTATTGGGGGGGAGGACGGAAGACACCCCTGAAAATAGTGATCTTCAGGTGAGCAGCTTGTGTAGCCAAACGCTGCCTCTCCAATAGATGTCACTGCAATCAACAGCAAATAGAGATGATGTTCAAAGAGTAAGATGTAGCTTGGGAAGTTGCTTCAAGCTTTATGAAAATAAAATATTGAAAAAAAAAAAGAAATGGCAATATTTAATTTCCTTAAATACAGTAACAAGTGTATTGTGTACGGTGGATTTCCAAAGACCATTCAGGAGCCAGGATTAGGCGAATAGAGCAAGGACTTTAATTTTTAGCTCTGTGTTAATCTCTTATTTAATATGACTCTGTACTGCTAATCTTCTTTTCTCATTCTTGTTCTGACCTATAATTAGCTAAAATATGTAAGTTTTGTAAACAGCCCTAATATCAGACCCAGAAGGGCTGTACATGCTGGGCAGACTCGCAGACTGTTGTGCCACATGAGGATAGATTATGATGTTGGTGTCGTTCTAGTTTGAGGTTGTGGGTTAGTTTGGGTTTCTGTTATTGGACTGGTAGACTGTTTTATTTTTATTCTATTTGTGAATCCCATGCACAGTTCTCATCATCAGATGAAGTATTGCAAAAGGAAATTATATTTTTGATGAATTAATAGTAAAATTACAGCTGAGACTTCTTGTATTTTTTACTGTGTGCTTGTACATAATGCACCGAACAGATGGCTTTGTGTGTGCTGTGATACATATTCTAAAGGAAGGACAATGAACTTTAAAAATGAACAAATTAATGGTATTAACAAAATAACTGGGTATTTTGAGTGTTTTAAATGCAGCATTTGGGAAGAATTGGTAAGGACTTCCCAAAACGACTAAGTATGTTTCTAAATTTAGAGAGAGATTTTATCTTTGCTTTTTCTTTTAATTACTAAATGAGGGATTTTCAGTCTCTTCAGTATTTCAGTTCAGCACTCATTGCAGTAAAACTAAGACTGCTTGTTCAGAGTTGCAGTAAAACACAAGTTATGAAGAAGTTCCAATCCTTCTTCTGCTTATAATGACAGATTGGCTTTGTTTTCTGACGCTAAAAAAAACGAACAAGCAACAAACAAACCCTATGCTATGAACACATATCAGTGTTGGGCAACTGCAAGATTTGCAGCACTGGAAAACAAAGCATCTAATGAAGAGATTCGACTGAGAGAAATTAATTTTTAACCCCTGTAGTTTGCCTGAAAAGGATGCTAAGATTAATAACATCTATTAACTGCTACTTTGCCATGCAGTGGGTCATTAAGCGCCATGGTACCTGCAGCTAACAGCGATATAAACAGATGTTTGAGGTGACTCGTGTTTGGGGATAGAGATGTCATTCGAATGCTTAGCAGAGTAAGCCAGTGCACAAACAGCAGCCGTAGAGCATCAGTGGGTCAGATGTGGGAAACCAGAGATCTGCTGCTCCCTGCATACTTCCATAGGCAGCTCTCATCTGCTGGCAGATGTAACTGTTAGCTTGTGGGTAGCTTGAAATTAATATAATTGATGGCATCTCATAATAGAAACAGACAGACGGTTTGCCCTTAAGGAGAGAAAAATCTCAGAAAAATAGGCCCAAGGTCGTCAGAAGAAAGACAAGCACTGAGTCTGTGTGTGATGAGGATTTGAGCTGCTTACAGCATTGAATGTTTGTCAGGAATGCAGATATCTTGAAGTACATGCTGGCACAGCAATGGTACAAGGGGGTTTCCCAGGTAAGGATTCAGATCTATCTCTGTATTGTGTTTGTTTCTAGCAAGTAATTTTAAGTATTTTTAGTAATAATTTAGAGCTGGTGAAGTGCTGGAGGTAAGAAAATAATAGCACAGATAATTTTTTTTTTTTCAGTTTGAAGCATGGACATATAGCATGATTGGAATATTGAATGCATTTAATATCTTTAAAGTATTGTCTTGTGTTTCCTTATAAATCATTGTTTTTGTTGTATGCTCGTGTTCAACATTTTTATATATAAAACTGTCGTGAGCACGCAGTGCTTGAAGTATAAGAATTCCTAGCATTAAATTTCTTGCGATATAGAATAATCTACTCTTCCATAACTGTTATTGTAATGTAGAGACAGATGGCTGAATTTTCTTCACTTTGCTTGTTAAGAATGTGTTAGGTAAATGTTTTTAGACTAAAATAAAAAGCTGCT
Organism: Cuculus canorus; assembly: GCF_017976375.1. Classification (NCBI taxonomy): domain Eukaryota; kingdom Metazoa; phylum Chordata; class Aves; order Cuculiformes; family Cuculidae; genus Cuculus; species Cuculus canorus. Next base: position 19,359,417 of record NC_071408.1, on the reverse strand, counting down.
GGGGAATCTAAACTGAATATTCAGCATTTTCATGGTATAAGGAGGCAAAATAAGAATAAAGCAATGTGATAGTAAACAAATGAGCTATTTGCAATGAAGGATAATCTAATCTTTAAATATTGCCTCAGATTGCATTTGTTCTTAGGTATTATCTTTTCTTCCAACACAAGCCAGGTACCCAGAGAATAGCATTAAAATGCTAGGCATGAAATATACTGATTTGATGTTTTAAGGTTATTACATTGTCTAAGGCATGGTGCAGGTGGTGTTGTTCGGGATCTTTGATCTTGCTCAGGTGTTACAGATAAGTAATTTCATATAACTTACAGATAGAAGATAATGTCTGTGGTATAAATCTGCATACAGAGGTATCACTGTACAAACTTGCTAAGAGAGGTTAATGCAAGTAGATTTTTATATTGCTGTCATTAAGAATGCTTAATATCACTGGAGTGATTTGCAACTCAAAATATGTAAAAACGATGTAAATATTTAAGTAAATTAATGAAAGACAAACAGTGGCCCATAAAAGGTGGTTGTGTGTTTATATTCTTGCATGTCTGATTTTTAGATGAGAAGATAACTTTTGTCATTACCATCATAAATGAATGATGTTGCTCCGCTGCACAGACAAAAAAAAAATAATAAGAAACTCTGCTGTGCATCATGCCTGTCCAGACTAGCACAGCATTGCTCTTAATTAGAATACAGAATAGATTATTTGCGTAATAGTTCTGTTCCAAAATGGTCTGCTTGGTTTAAACAGTAGCTGCTCCAAATATGTAGTGGAAGTAAGCCTCTAACAGAAGGGAAAGTAAAAATGTGAAATGACAATGTTATTCATTACAGATGTTACCTAGTTTTCCACAGTATTACAGTAATTGAGACAGCTGTCCCAAATAACTTCTTTAACTGTTTGAGAAAGTTGAAGTTCTTTTACTCCTCAACCTTAAGACTTGATTCTCCCTTATTCAATGTAGTGGCTTAGGGGCTAGTCATCAATTTAACTTCTGCTTTGAGCAGGTGCATAATCGCTCTTTATCAGGATAGCTGGTGTTTGAAGAGCAATCCAGAATATTTATTTGTAGGTATGCTGGCTATAATACACTGTGATGGACTGTTAAAAATTTGCTTTATGTCTCGTTGTGACCACATGCATATCAAAAACTACTCGCAAGCCAATGACATCAGGAAGGAGAATTCTATACATATATATGTGTGTACATGTGAAAGACCAATACCTGCATCAGATTAACATCTCTGTGATATCAGCAAATTCAAAATGCTTCTGCTGCATTGAAATGATAAGAGATGTTGTGGCAACTAAAGGGCAGGTAGTTCTTTCTGCTACCTCAGAAGCGATAATGAGCCTTTTATTGTTAGTGTAATGATGGGCATGTCCGTTTGCTTCCTCAGTGCTTAGAGGAGATCACGGCTGGTACTTTCCTGTCTCTGCTTCACAGAAAAGTTATTACAGGAAATGTTAAAGCATTTGGAGATCATCAAGAAAACAGCGCACTTCTGCTGTGGAAGTAAAAATTGCACGTGTGTGTGCACATGTGCTGGGCAGGGGTGGAGTGGAGGTCTAAGGAGCATAGCCCTCCAAAACAGAGGAACCTATGCTGTGCTGGCATACCTCTGTAGAGAACTGTGTGTAGGTAGAGTCTGCAGCACTGCACCCCTTCTGCGTGGGCCTTCCTCGTGCTCCCCAGAGGTGAGGGGTGAGCATCTCCCATCAGACACCTGTTAATCCAGATTACCTCAGTGAATGGACAGTGTTCCCAATAGGCAGATGGCATGTCAGGTACCACTTACTGGTGGCATCTTGGTGCTGTGTGCTCCCAGCTCTCTCCTTGCCCTGACCACTACTGGGGCTGCGGGAACTAGCCGTTGTCAGGATCCACAGCTGTCATTCAAGATCCAGGAACAGAATTGATGCTGACGTCATATTCTGGGGTCATTTTGAGAACATAAGGGAGAAGTGGGAGCAAAATGGAGTAATGGGGTTTGTGAGTTAGAACATGCAACAGGAGAATAGGACAGATAAGGGTTTTTTTCGGGATCTTAGTCTGGGGAAGGACAAGGCTTAAGTGTGGAGGAGGGCCTTACTCTTCTGCATGTTGTTGTGTGCAGACTGTTCAGCACAGAGCCAGAAGCCACTGCTATTCCAGGAGTTGTAACTGAGCAAGCTAAGTTTGGGAATTTCTGTTGAGATGATGAGTGTACTACTGCCAGAGTAGAGAGCTACAGGTAGATTATGTACGTTGTCCAAGGCCAGGAGGGGTAAACTTAAACTTCGTCATACTGTTTCGTGACTGTTCTGTAGACACCAAATGCTTTTAACTGTTGGTTTGGATTTTTGTTTTAAAATACTTTAGGTAGTTTTCAGATGGTTTTTTGTATCCCTTAACTGAAACCCAAGTACACTAGCTATTTTGTATTTATAAATACTTAGGTGCTTTATCTGCAATTTCAGGACTGTAAGCTTAAGTAGCATGGTTTTGACCTGTGAACATTAAGCTGATGTAGTATACTAACTGTGTCCTTTGTAAGGTGAAGTGGGAAGTCACCATTTCTATGGTGTGATGATCCTGGGGATATTAAAGATATTGAACATAAACTCTTACTTAGAAAATGTGCTGTTAATTAGAGATGAACCACATACCTAAATTGGGAGGATTTGGAGGGAAATGCCAGAGCATATGTAGGTACTGAGCATTTGTTTGCATGTGCACATGTATGTGGAGCTAAATTATGGTTCTTTACGATATGCTTCCAAGAACAGAGAGAGACCATCCAAATGGTTTTTAAAGATATTGCGCTACTAAATCTCCATCCCTCCAGCTGCTCTGGGAGTCAAGAGCAAGCAGCAGCATTCGCTATACCTGAAAACAACAGCAAACTGTATCCTATATCTCTATAGTATGTAATGGTCTTGAAATTGTCCAGTCTGGTTGAGCCATGACTGTTCTATAACACAGTTATTGCGGCCAGTCAGCCGCAGCAGGTCGGCTGCATGCCCAGGGAGGGAGGAGGGACAAGATTCCCTTGGGGATGGACCCACCTGCTCCCTATGCCAGGCTCATCTGCAACTTGGACCTTAAAATCTGGACTTTTTTCTGCACTGACTTGTAAATCTTGATTTAGACTGTGTTCTGAAACCAGAAACTGTATTTCCTTCAAGTGTTTGGCAAAAAGATTGTTTTAACCCCAATAAGATTTGGCTGGACTTTCTTCCATCGTGTAACTTGTTATTCCTTTAGGACTATGACAGGTTATTTGAGGATAAGCACAGTATCATTTTGTTGTGTATCATTAATGTATTTTTATAAGCAATGCAGTAATTTTACAGCAAGAGCTCATTTCAGGATTGAGTTGTTAGCAGTATAGAAGATATGATGCTTGAAATACTGTTTTTCAAGGCAAGAAAGCCATTAAGTGAACTGCCTGACAGCATGGTATGTAGTGAGGTATCACTGAAGGGCTGGGAGAAGAGTGGAAGAGGAAAAATGAGATGAGACTGGGATGTGATTGACGAGGGACTAAGTAGAGCTGTATGCAAGGATGAGCACAGGCAGCTTATGAGTGAGGGCTAAGAAAGAGGTTAAAAGGATTTTATGAGAAATGGGGAGTTCAGCGAAGCCTTTCGGGGACAGAATGATGTGGTTATTCTTTTATGTGTGCAGGAGGCATATTGTGGTATTGTAAATGAGTAGGACTTGCACAGTGACACGCATCAGGGAAAGCACCGGCTCAGAAGGGCAGAGCAAGCAGGACCCACAGCAGCTGCTGGCAGTGTGAGCGGATGGCTGTTGGCATCAGAGCAAACCAATAGGCTAACCCTTTTGGCGTCTCTGGACGGAGCTGCAGTTGGTACATCTGCTCCAGCCCATCCTCCCCCTCCCTTGATAGCCACGTATTGGCAGACCTTCCCCTTTTGCTTTTTGGCTGATTTCTGTTCTCTGCTCGGAGAGACACAGAAGAGATGTTTGGGGAGGACAGAGGTACTGGTTGGGTGCTCTCTCTGCTGCCTCCAGCCAGGACTTGAGTGCAGAGTTGTGAGGAGTTTAATGAGTACATCTGTGAGTACTGCAGCTAATGAAGATGGATTCCTACAGATTTGTGTCTCCTGTTTGACTGACTTGGGTGTCGAGGAAGGTGTGAGCTTCCATTTAAGCTTTTCCTGTGGTAGGAGCATTTCTCAGGGCTTTCTCTCATGTGAATTCTTCGAGGCTTTAATAAAGTGTGATCTCACACTGAAGCCTTTCCCCAAGTCAGGGTATTCATCAGGTTTCTCTCCTCTGTGTGGCTGCCCTATTTTCACGAACCTTTTATAGTACTTTTGAGACCTTTAGTCCACCATCAGATTTGCTTCAAATTGGCCAGCATATTCAAAGGTTTTGGGGTAGGAGCTTGGATTGCACAGAGTATGATTGCTAAAGCTTTATTCTGATAGGAAAATAGAATAAGATTATTTACAATATTAGAACTAAGCTTAATTTATATTAAGATATTAAGATATAATTAATAAACACTGGAGCATAACCCTTGAACTGCCAATTGGAAGACCTGGCATCTCTTTTGGCTTGGTTACCATCTGTTGGATGTCTTGGTTAGCCATCTGTCATAAGATACACAAAGCATCTTGAGCCTTCTGGAGCACCATGTCACAGTTTCTAGGGGTTGGATGGCCATTTAAATTTTAAAAAATAAAATAAAATCCCAGGCTCTAAGGAGTTCCAGCTTACCTAAAAGGCAGCATTTATTCCTGAGGATCAAATATTGGATGCACCTGAATAATCTGTTTGGAGTCTAAGTTCCCCAAGATAAAAAAAAAAATTCTGTTGAATATCAACCCCAAAAAATTACAGTAGAGACTGCGATACCCTGCTCTTATCTTTCCCTCAAGCATTTGTTTTTAACTTTCTCTTAGCTGACTTCCTCCTCCAGTCAAAGTGGAAAAAGTAAGTCTATTTAATATAGAGAAGCTTATCCGTTTAGCTCTTCCTCTTGGATAAATCCTTGGAGATGGATTTCTTTTGCCAGAAGGAAGAGAGGGTGCATGACATATTGCAAGTCTCTGTTCACATACATCATCGATTTCCTGATTATAATTGTGTTCATTTAAAAAATGCCTAAAGCTTAATGCATTAATATCTTTATTTCATTAAATATATTAAAGAGAAGCTATTTATTACCTAATAACATATTTTGATACTAAAAAAAAAAAAATCTGTTAAGATACTCTATTCACTTGTTTGTGATTTTATTTTTGTTCTGCAGAGAAATGAGGCCTTGCTTATCACCTCTTATTTGAAATATGGTATAAGAAAAGGTGTCTGACCCTGATTCTTTTGTTTTACTCTCTGTGGAAGAGAAAACATGCCAGACTCTGTCCTTTGGAGAGATTAAGAACAATCAGAATAGAATTTCTGATACAAAATATTGTGTTATGGAATCAAATCTATAACGTTTTCTAATGTCATAAGTGCAACATCAAGCTGATTAACTTCTTGAATAGACTTTCAAGACAACTGATTAAATAAGATGTATGGCTTATTTAGGGAGAGTGTACTACTGTTTTATGATTTCACAGTGATCTTAAATGGGGATTTTTGTGTGGGGAGGGAGGAATTGTTATCCATTCATCTGTCCAGATCCCCCTGCCCTACCTGATGGAAGAGGTGAGTGGCAGTTGGCTGTGTAACTGCAAGAGTTGCTGGTTGCCTGATACTTCAGTGGTAGAAAAATCTGGATTCTTATTAGTGCAGAATGCATACTTCTTTTCAGTTTACATCACCTAGGACAATTTAAAATTATTCCAAGTAATGACCCTTGCTTTCTCACTTTAAAGGGACATTTGAGTTAATTCCTTATTTCATTGGTGCCTTTCTCTCTTGGAATAATAGCATTAATCAAATGATATAATCCTGCACCTGGGTCAGGACAATCCCAAGCACAAATACAGGCTGGGCAGAGAATGTATTGAGAGCAGACCTGAAGAGAAGGAGCTGCGGGTGCTGGTCGATAAGAAGCTCAACATGAGCCAGCAGTGTGCTCTTGCAGCCCAGGAAGCCAGCTGTATCCTGGGCTACATCAAAAGAAGTGTGGTCAGCAGGTCAAGAAAGTGGATTCTGCCCCTCTACTCTGCTCTCGGGAGACCCCACCTGGAGCGGTGCGTTCAGTTCTGGAGTTCTCAGCACAGGAAGAACATAAGAGCGAGTCCAGAGGAGGCCACAAAGATGATCAGAGGGCCGGAGCACCTCCCATATGAGGACCGGCTGAGAAAGTTGGGCTTATTTAGCCTAGAGAAGAGGAGGGTCCAGGGAGAAGTTATAGCAGCCTTCCAGTACTTAAAAGGTGCTTACTGGAAATCTGGGGAGGGGCTCTTTATCATGCAGTGTAGTGATAGGATGAGACATAATGGTTTTAAGCTGAAAGACTGGAGATTTAGGTGAGATATTAGGAAGAAATTTTTTACTGTGAGGGTGGTGAGGCACTGGCACAGGTTGTCCGTAGAAGTCATGGATGCCCCATCCTTGGAGATGCTCAAGGCCAGGCTGGATGAGGCTTTCAGCAACCTGATCCTGTGAGAGGTGTCCCTGCCCATAGCAGGAGTGGTGCAACTGGATGATCTTCAGGGTCCCTTCCAAGCCAAACCATTCTATGATTCTAGTTTTCAGCATTTTAGATGTTCATATATATGAGTAAAGTGTTTACTTTGTCATCTTCCTCTAATGTTCTGCTATTTCTCAGGCAGAAGCTCCACCATATGAGACCATCTAACTGCGAGCCAAAAGGCAGAGCACCATTTGCCTGCCTCCTTTCCCACCTTCCCCGGTTATTTATGGTACTTGGGTGCTTGTTGCTCTTCTCTTCCTCAGCCCATTTAACTCACTCAGCAGAAAACTGCTCCACCATTAAAGAAGAGGTTGGTGACCTGCACAGGCTCACAGAGGATTCTGAGAAGCACAAGAGCTGGCTTGAACACAGAAGGGAGGCGGAGGACAGGAGGACATTCTGCTTAAACTCCATTCACATGGGGCTTCTCATGGGCTAAACTAATGCTCTAAAATTAAAGCACAGTACTGTGGTCCTCTTGCTTTATTCCTCTCTTCCATAAGACTGGAAAAGGTCTTCAGTTTGAGATACATCTTGAGCTAAGGTGCCACCTCAGCAATTAATTGTACAGGCTAAGCAAGTCATGAGAAGGTTTAGGCTGTGCAAATACTGCTCTGCACAACACTGCCAGCTGGACCAGGCTGACAAGAAACCAAAGCACATGAAGGGGAGCTGCAGTTTGCTTCTGGGAGGGGAATGTGGGGCCGTGTTAAAGATGGTCTTGTAGCTCGGTGGCTGAGATCCTGTGGGTTTATGTTGCCAGAGATTGCCAATAGTAGTCTCTTAATCACGGGAGAGCCTAGTTGTGTATCAGAAACCTCTTTCAGAGATGTGGGAGTAGGTCACTTGTCTTCTGAGCTGCAGTTCTCTTTTGGTCCTTAAGCCAACAGTTACTCGGTGGTGGCTATACCATTCACCCGTGTACCTATTTCATGTGTGACACTGTGATTATTACATTAGACATCATAAATGGAATATACACAGCTGGAGATATGGAAAGGTGTAGTAGAATAATTCGTATTGGCTTTTTATTAATAGAAGAGGCTTTAAAGTTATAGGTGTGTAGTTTTGTTCTAAGGCATGGAAATTGGTAGTCTCCAGCACTGACGGGTGTTGCAATCATTTTTCATTTTCCTTTTTCATTTTACCTCAGCAATCAAAGGAGAGTCACAGTGCTGGGAAACTCAGGTTTATGCTTAAGCAAACAAAGCCTCTGAGCATTGCTTAATGTTGTAAAAAGCTTGAAAATTACTCATGTGCAATTTGATAACTCTAAATCCAGGACCTTGAACCAACCCAGGCTTACGCTTTTGGAATTTCTTGGCCCTGTAGGAGCCTTGCACAATGTGGGGATGTATGAGATGGGCTGACCCTGTTCTTAGCTAATATTTGTTTCTTGGCTCCCTATGCAAAAATGTGCAGTGATGAGGTGAATATGTAGCACACTAAAGGCAGTGCAGGGATGGTCTTCAAGTAGCTGACAGACCTGTTGGCAGCCCTGGGGAATTACAGAGCGTGGTTTCAGTGTCCTCTGCAGAGGATCTTAGAAGTCATCAGATACCATGTGAGTGTTTGAGTTTGATAAACAACTAACTACGTGTGAACCTAACAAATACTGATTCTGAATAGCTGCCTAAATCCTGGAAAAACGAGAGCATAAAGATCAACGAACAGTGCTGGTAGGGATAGTCAGGTCTGCTTGGTCTGTCTACACTTGAGCGCTTGCTGTCACATTATGTCCCCTAAAAGCTGGATACGCATATTTTTAAATATTAAAAAGTTTTTTTATTTAAATTGGAGTCTCACTTAAAAGCAGGAAATGTTTGATTTAAATTAACATGCATTCTAGGTTTTACATGACAATCTACATAGAGATCTGAGCATACTCTAACCTGTTAGCATAATTTAAATGAAAAAAACTACTCAGGACAAGTATGTGTGCATCCAGAGAATTGAGAGAAATCTGGACCCAGAACTGAATGTAGTAAAACCCCAGCTTTTGACTTTTTCTTCAGCTGCTTGAAACAAAAGACCTATTCTCTCTACAGCTTATTCAACTAGTTGAGTGGGAATAGAAATAGCTTATCAAACTTGAACAACTTGTTAGGAGCTGGAATACGATATTTTTCTTTTCTGGTCTGTGAATGAAAACTAGGAGTGTGAAGTTGAGAGTTGTCAGCTGGAAAATTATGCGAGTGTTTGTGGCCATGGTGTGATGGCAGAACCTCCTCTGAGGTCACTACGCAGCATTTATCGTTAACTAGGTGTTCATGAAGGCCCCAGGACAGACAAAAGCAAAACTTTGACAAAGTGGAAATTAGACCAGTTAAAATTTTTTTTGATCACTGTAGAACCTTTATTATCGATTATGAGAATAGCAATGCTTTTGTTTAATGTTCCAGTTTGAAATTAAAACATTTAAATAAAAACATTTTTCTTCTGTTAATCAAAATTGGCATATTTGTGTGCAATATTTTTATTACAAAGCTGTTGCTTATATTTTAATTGCTTTCTAATTTCTGTTCAAGTACTAACAGTATATGTTGTTAGGAAAATATATAGTATAGAATAAATATTGTTCACGATATCTGACATATGTGGTAAATCCTGAGCATTTCAACAGATGTATAGTTAATTTTTTATTTTGTTAAATACTTATATAGTATTTTATACCCTTAGTTGGCCTACAGAATGAACACACAGTACAATCTTTTGACACAGATAAATGTGTTGTTGTAGTGACTAACTAGTTACAGTCAATCTTTAGCAAAATAACTAAAAACTAAAAATGTTAAACAGGATTAAAATTTATCCTTATGTTCACTATTGAATTAAATCATAACTAAAGTAGCTAATCATGATCTATCTTCCTTGGTTCTTCTCTCCATTAAGTCTTGCACTGTATTTTTGAGCGTAGCTCTGTAGGTATTTTCCTGGGCTTTGCAGTCCCAGATGTCTTATCCAACTTTAATCTTTTCGTATTGCTGTCACAGCATATTTTAAAATTGTTGCACAAACAAACTTTAGCTACTGTGGTGGCTTTTTTTAATAAAAAAAAAAATTAATCTTTGCCAAGTTACACTGATTTTATGTGGCTTTGTTGCGTTGCAAGGCTGTGCTGCTATGGCAAAGTGTGTGATCACGTTGGGTTCGGACACTCTTCCTGCTGTCTCCTCTCCGCCATCTCCTCTCCACCATCTCTTATCCCAGCTGCACAATATCATCTCCTCTTCACCTGCTCTTTCACAACCATCTTTTTTTAGTTTTTGTGCAACTGATTTGGGTTTTTTTTGAAGCTTTCTGGCTTTTTTGTCTACTTTGCACAAATGGTGGCAATTATTCTGGAGACCTTACTTTGAGTTTTCTTCAGATGTTTTAGCTCATCAGCACAGGTTGTGTTTGCCTGTCAAAAAGTTTTTATTAAGTGCAAAAGTCTATATGTTTTTTTCATTTCATTTTCCCTAGATGGAGAAGGCTCATACTCTCATCACAGATTCTTAAATTAAGGACAAATCACTATGTGAGAAGTATCTTGTCACCTTGGCTTCTGGAAGATATCCTCTGTGTTGCCTCTTACAGTTACTTATCACTGGGGAAGTTGATGCTTGGGCCCATAAAAGCCCTTGTTAGGTGACAGACTTTCATTTTTTGACAATAGTTTGATGCTGTTCTCTTTAATTAGACTTTGTGCAGAAAGATTCCAAGATAATGACTGTGCCAATTGCTTTGTGGGAACATCATTATTTAGAGATGAAACACTGTCAAGGCAAGTTACAGTGTGTTACTGTCAAGGGAAGAAGAATTTAAATGTTCACAATATTCATTTGCTCATGTTGAGACCAAGCAGAAAGACGGTGGATTAGAGTTCCCCAGTATTCTTTTTTCGGTCTCATACATACTGTCTCTTCCATCCAATGAACAAACAGCTTTCAAATAGAAATTTATGGAATGGATTATAGATCCTAGCAGAGTAACGTGAGCAGGAGCAAACCAGAAAACCTGCTCCTACCAGAAAGAGTAGCATAGAAAAAAAAAAATCCTAATTGTGAGATTTTTCCAAAGCTGCCTTGTCAAATGGGTCATTAAAGCATAGTCTGTCACAGTATCTGGGGATCTGCTTTTGTGCATGCACATGGTGCAGCCTCACAGGCCACTGACACTTGGTGTGCACATTGATGCCAGGGGATGGCCGAGGTGCAGCAGAAGCGCAAGCAGTGTGCGTTTAGAGCTCATTCAAATTTTCTTGTGACTTTGCAGATGGAAATCAGTATTTTCTGATGTTCTTATACTGTTAACATAACCTGGCTTCCCAGAGAACTATGTTAGGCAAGCCTCAGCAGAGCAGGAGCAAGGCTGCTTTCCTCTCGGGAGCTGCAGCGTGCATGAGACTGGTGGCTGTGATAACTGAGCCTTATCTCTGGCTGCTCAGTGCCATCACCACCAAGTGGACTGGGAACTCTGAAGACTGCAGTATTTTGGCCTTAGATGATTTAAACTGCACGGTACAATATAATATACTGTAATAATGTACAGTGGAGTAATTTTGTGTTTATTTTTATTTTCTCAGTTATTTTTTTCACCAGCCTAAAAATGGAGTCTGCAGCAGCTGCCTTTTGAGGCTACCCCGTATTTTAAGGATGTAATTAGTTCAAAATTACT
>NC_071408.1:19035637-19043137 GCF_017976375.1 Cuculus canorus | reverse complement strand
AGTTTCAGTGTAATTTCCCAATTTAAAAAATAATGGCCATCTTCCCTTGGAAGAGTTTTAACACCACCTAGTTCTTCCTACCTTTTGAGCAGACTTGATATTTGGCAGAGAAGTGATCAAGGGTATATGTTCTGGCATTCCCACAAAAGCCCATCTAAAGTTGGTTGAGTTACAAGCATTTGGAAAAAAATAATCAGTCCACACAAGCTCAGGAGGCATTTAAATCTCTCTAAATTTCATGAAGATTCCACTTACGCTGGGCATAGATCCAGCTTGGATGCTCCATGGTTGCTACTATGAAAGCTTCAGGTAGTGCCAGGTACAGAGACTAGGCGGAAAAACCCAGCAGTGAAGAGACTGTCCTTCACGACATCCAGGAGCTGACCCTGCCTCTCTTCAACAGGACTGGGCACTGGGGGGATGGAAGCTGCTTAATTTGCTGGCATGGGATAATAAGGGATGGGTGGCTGGAGAATGCGTTCACTACAAGAGAGAGACTGGAACAGGGTTAAATGGGTCAAATCTGGGAACAGTGCAAAACACCTATGTCACAGCCACTACATGCTAATACGTCGTGTAATCCCTTTCCTCTTGCATTTCTGCCTCAGTCAGTAAAGTCTGGCCCACTGGAAGAAACTTTTCCCTAGATCCTGAAACAAAATCTGAGATATCTGTCTTGTCATCTGTTGCTTGTGAGGAAACATTCTGGAAAGTAAAATTGACCATGTGTTGCTCCATGTGCATCCTGACACGTTACTATTACTACCGCTTTTTCTGGTGTGTGGTGGGCTTCAGGGTTTCACTCGCTGTTGATCCACATAGCCATCAGTAGGACACCACATGCTGTTTCAGAGTTTATTTAATTTTGTTTTCTTTAAGAGAAAAAAACGAGGAAAGCCCACAAGTGTTACTGAAAAGACAAAAAACCTAAATGAATAAAACATTAAAACATATTAAAAAATCCTGAAGAAAACAATTCCAAGTCACCTCCAGAGCAAGTTAAATCTCTGTATCGCCTCAGGCAGGCATCCTGTGGAAAACCCACAATGAGGTGATGAGATAATGATAACAGGGACTGAATGAGGCACAAGTGAGTGGAACTAACATTGCCCAGAAAATTTCAATACACTTTCTCTAGCTTAAATATTTCTCATTATGCAACTTCAGTAGTGAACTTTCAGTGTACTGTGTGCACATGAACGTATTTCACATCCAATAGCTATAGAATAATATATGATTAACATATGTATGAACCTATATCTGATCACCTATGGTAGGTCAGGCATGGCCAATGGTATAAAAAAAAAAATGCTTTTTTCTATACGTAACACTCTGGTGTTGGGATACTCTTTTTATTATTATATCACATTGGCCAACAAGGCTAAATTCTGGGCTTTAAAACTGCAGAAATGCCCTTGTAAGATATCAGGGCAGTGTAAGATATCCTCTGAGCTTTCAAGGGCAAACAAGAGCTTTCTGCAGGGAAAAAGAATCCACAAGGCAACCAAAGTAGTGCTGGAGGTCACTCCTAGATCATATTTTCTGAAGATACTTTGTCTGGGGAGCCTCATCCTGCTCTTGAAATCATGTGGTGAAGGCTGGTGTGGCTGCGGGATCCTGCTCAAGTCAACAATGGCAATGCATGGCATTTCTCACAGCATTCTGCTTCAGAAACTGTCAGCCTCTGGCCTGGACAGGCACACGCTCTCCTGGGTTGAAAACTGGTTGGATAGCCGGGCCCAGAGAGTTGTGGTGAATGGAGTTAACTCCAGCTGGAGGCCAGTTACAAGTGGAGTTCCTCAGGGCTCGGTACTGGGTCCAGCTCTGTTCAATGTCTTTATCAATGACCTGGATGAAGGCATTGAGTGTACCCTTAGCAAGTTTGCAGATGACACTAAGCTGGGTGGAAGTGTGGATCTGCTGGAGGGTAGGGAGGCTCTGCAAAGGGGCTGGACAGGCTGGACTGCTGGGCTGAGACCAATGGCATGAGGTTTAACAAGGCCAAATGCCGGGTCCTGCACTTGGGGCATAACAACCCTGTGCAGTGCTACAGACTAGGAGAAGTCTGGCTAGAAAGCTGCCTAGAGGAGAAGGACCTTGGGGGGTGTTGGTTGACAGCGAACTGAACGTGAGCCAGCAGTGTGCCCAGGTGGCCAAGAAGGCCAATGGCATCTTGGTTTGGATCAGAAACAGCGTGACCAGCAGGTCCAGGGAAGTTATTCTCCTTCAGTACTTGGCACTGGTGAGACCGCACCTTGAGTACTGTGTTCGGTTCTGGGCCCCTCACCACAAGAAGGATGTTGAGGCTCTGGAGCGTGTCCAGAGAAGAGCAACGAAGCTGGTGAAGAGGCTGGAGAACAAGTCTTATGAGGAGCAGGTGGGGGAACTGGGGTTGTTTAGCCTGGAGAAGAGGAGGCTGAGGGGAGACCTTATTGCTTTCTACAACTACCTGAAAGGGGGTTGCGGAGAGGAGGGAGCTGGCCTCTTCTCCCAAGTGACAGGGGACAGGACAAGGGGGAATGGCCTCAAGCTCTGCCAGGGGAGGTTCAGGCTGGACATCAGGAAAAAATTTTTCACAGAAAGGGTCATTGGGCACTGTTAGAGGCTGCCCAGGGAGGTGGTTGAGTCACCTTCCCTGGAGGTGTTTAAGGGGCGGGTGGACAAGGTGCTGAGGGGCATGGTTTGGGGAGTGTTAGGAATGGTTGGACTCGATGACCCAGTGGGTCCCTTCCAACCTAGTGATTCTATGATTCTATGATTCTATATAGGATCTCATTTTGTGGGTCTGCATATCGTTTGAGTAAACATTGGTGTTACTGCACTTGCCAGAATAAAAGGGATACTTCTCCAGATGACCCATTCACTAAGAAAGCTAGAAATAGGAAAAAAGAAACCCACGGGAATTGTTTTGATGGGTTTTCTTTTTTTTTTACTTTTTTTCATTTTTATTAGCAGCAGAGTGAAGCCCAGCAATGGAGACAGGGCTGATGTCTCCAGGGTGCCTGCATTTGTCATGTCCTTTTGAACTCTAAGATAAGAAAATGTCAGTAACTGCTGCAAAATTTGCAAAAAACCTTACTGAAGATTCTTTGACCAGAGCTCAGTATCTGCATGTTTTTTACCTAGTCTGAAAAAATTCTTAGCAATTCTTTTATTTGTTGAAATACTCAATGTCCATTTTATCAATAAGTCTTTACACTTCTCTGATGAGCTAAGGAAATAAATATAATTCACCTTCTGGGAAGAGAGTAAGTAAAGAACTGACTAACTTAGAAAAGGCAGCAATAGTGGAGGTCAGGTCTGGATTCATGGGCTTCAGCCTCAAACTCAGCCATAAATTCATCCTCTCTGAAATGTTCCCAACATAAAGTAGCACAAAACCTGATAATCTCAAATTTTGGTTATTACAGTCATGTAATAACTTTTCTCCTGGAGTATGCAGATAGAATTTAAAAATTACCACTCTGATACAAAACCCAACCCAATTCTAAATATTAGAAAACAAAGCTTATCATATGGGAACAAAATTTATCGCTCTGTTTTTATGGTCATCTGTGGTACTTCTGTCTTGCTATTTGTTGTTAGGAAATAGATACACAGACACTCATCAGAACGGTCATGAGTGTTGATGCTAGGCCAGTGGTGATGCTGCACAAACCAAGAAAGGTTTTACATTTCTTTGCCGTGTCAGTACGTATGGTCTTAACAACTCAAAACAATATTTTAGCCCAACCAAGACTGTTGGCCTCTCAGCTCTGTTTCTATCCATGCTTTCTCATGTTGTTGATTTTTTATTTAATATGATTCTGACTGAACTACTTTGCAATGACGAGGCAGACAAAACCCTGAAAGAGAGAAGCATTAATTTGGATGGACCTTACTTCTAGCGTAATTTGTAGTGCATCCTACAGTACTTTGAGTCCATAGTTTCCACCTTTTTGCTTTCACTCCCCACTTATGCTCCAGGTCTTTATTTAAATCCTTCTTTCTAGTTTTGACCCATTAACCATTATGCCCTGCCAGCATGTAGCTAACTGGCCAGGTAATCACATCAAGGTTCTAGTTAAATTTTGATGTAAGTATAGTAAAGGGCATGATTTTAGAGAAGACTGCACTCATGGAAGAGCCTGTTAAGGAAGGAGCAGAAGTGAGGAGCAAAGTAATGGATGTCCAGGCTGAGGAATGCACTGGAGGTATGAAGACGTCTTCCTTCAAAGCAGAGGGAGGAATCTCAGCCTGACATATTCCTTTCGACCTACACATGATGGGAGACACTTGAGCACGGTGCACAAGGCCAGCAAGAACAAAGAGTATCTAAGTTTTAAGCTGAAGGCAGTGAGATACAGGACAGACTATCAACTTCGAACAGGCTCCAGTTTAGGTTGTAATTAAGATATACAGAGAAGATTTTTTTCAGGTTTTTGTCTTACGCTTGGGCCACTGGACAGTCTAGAAGTCAAAACTCACCATAGTTGAGTAAGTGGTCAGGCCCTCTTGCTCCTCAGAGTGTGTGTAACTAGGCAGGAGGGATTTCCAGGTTATTACTGACGGCATTTTCTTCTCTGCTGTGGAGGAGAGCTGGCAGATAAAGAAGTTTAGTTTGCTTCAGCTAAGAGCTTTTAGTTTGGGTCTCTTTGCTTAGCTTCTCTCTTACTCCTCACTTGACATCCTCTACATGGACCCAATAGACACTTTAAGTAGAAGAACAGTATGTCAAGTCAACAAACTGCATGTTAATGTTAATTTCTTAAAAAGGAAAGGAACAGATCAGGATTGGAATTATGGCTGCTGTGGATTAATATTTAAGCATACAACCCTCCTTGCGGCCTGTCATACTGTCACCTTCAACACTGTCCTCCATCAAAACCCTCTTTAAAGCTTGCTTCGACAGTTGACACTTCCACTCAATCAGGGCAGCAGTCAGGCTGGATGAGCTGTCTTGCAGGATACTACCCCCAGGCTGAAGGGCTGGCCATGACTGCAGAGATGTCCTCTCCCTCTCCGGCTGCTGCAAAGTAGGTGCAGCTAAAGCAGAGCATCTCAGGTGCTGGATGGAAGAAAAGTGACATGTGGGCAATCCTAGCAAGACTTCACATAAGTCCAGCAGGAGTGTGAATACTTGCGAGGAGGTTTGTAGTGTTCTGTACGTGCTACCCTGGGTTCCTCAATGTTTTGTCCTGTCTTTTGCTCCGCCAGTTACATCTAAAGCATCATCTGCACTGAGTGACCCACCTCACTAAGAATTTTACTTTTGCTTGTAGTTCAGCCTATGCAATTCAAAACACTGATGTGTCACAACTGGAAATGCCTTCTCTAGTTCTCTCGTGATTCCTGCCAAAAGTCAGACAGAAAAAGAAATGATACTTGTTTGGAAGTGAGTCTCTCCTGTCCACCTCATAAAGTTGGATTCACTCACAGGAATCCGACCGTCTGATCAACAAGAGAGAGGAAATCTAAGAAAAACCTTGGTTAGATTCTGGAAGCCCTTTACCAAGGACTCTTCAGGATTTTCTAGAGCATGGAGAAAAGCAACTAGGTCATTTTCTTGATATCAGCTCGTGATACAAAGGGTCTGAACACATATATGTGTGTCTGTGTGTGAAATCCGACAGTGTAAGTATGATGTAATTTAGGTATTTTGGCACAGCAAAATGAAACAGAATTACTTTTCCTATTATCTTCCCAAAGTTATTGAAAATTATATGAAATATGTTCTCTGTGGAAAAAATCAAGGTCTTTTTTTTTAAATGCAATTTCTTTGGCAGTTTATTCATTCGTTATTCATCCACTCTCACGTTGTGAAGGCTTTCTATTATGAAACATTCTGTGAAAAAAAATGAACAAAAAAAAGTATACTACTTCTTTAAAATATATTGCAAGAATCCTCATTTCCAGATTTTTATTGCAGCACTAGCTGGTATTCTTGCATGCAGTTTTGTAATTTATTCTGAACATTCCACTTAAACCTTTTTTCAATAGCATGATTTTATTAGAGTCAGCTCACTGGACTTTCCCAAAAAGGTATTTAAGATCAAATAAAACCAGTGCTTGGAAAAATATCATTACAATATGAAAGCAGTTACAAAAACATTAGTACTGCAAAGTTTTATTTCAAATGGCTGAGCCTGCTGTACCCCAGGTTATTGCACTTCTACTTCCTCAGACACACTCACTGGAAAAAATGGGAAAAACTGTCATCTTAGCAGTTTCTACCTGTTTCTCAAAAAAAAAGCACCCAATTTATAGGGAGGCAGCATTTTTTTTTCAGCAGCACCATTAATAAGAACAGTAAACCATCCTTTGCTCCTGCATTCCCTGACTATGCAGAGGATTGCTCCCCTCATGACTTGGCAAGTGGCTGGCTCCAAGGATCTCAGCAACTCCCCAGGGTGAAGGGATTTGGGTAGAATAGTTGATTTAGTGATGTGGAAGTGTAGCTTGGCAAGTAGGGCAAATCTGCTGCTGATACAAACAAAAATGGTTCATTTAAGAAATGCATGCAGGCTAATGTTATCCAAACTTAATACAAAATACCCTGTGGGCTTTACTCTGATGATGCTGCATAGCAAGGACACGACTGCCTGGTGGTAAGAGGGTGCTGTGCCCCATGCCTGGCAGACGGTGCTGTAGCACTGGGTCCAATATTAGTCAGTAATCACCAGCACCGATCCCTACTGGGATCACAGCAAGTGGCCAGTCCTGCAGCACTGGAGTCAGCAGCTGTTTCCTCTCCAGCACAAGTAGGATCAAGCCATGACTGAACCAGCCAAAAGCCTCTCTGGCCCTCGTTTCCCAAAGAAGTTTCCCAAAGAACACAATCCAAAGAGTCAACCTCTGCGTAGGCACACCCACAAGGTGGAAAACACTGCCGGACTTGCATTTGATATTCAACTTCACAGACAGGCAGTTAGGGCAAATATTTTCCTTCTTCAGTTGTTACAGTCTTTAGGAAGGAGATGATGACCTGGAGTCCACCAGCTAGCATTGCTTAGTATTTTTTAATTTCACAGGATGTGTTTTAAAAGAGGTCTTTCAGGGGATTCTTCCTACTTGTAACCTCCCTTTAAAAACTGACAGTAGCCAATAGAAAAAAAATGCGTAAGCTCAAGTCAATTAAAATCTAATCTACAGTACAGATGAAAACGAAGAAGTAAAATAAAGGAAATCTTAACTGCTGTATCATCAGATTCTCTGATACAGTATTTTATTTGCTGTTTATTTCACCATTTATATTCATTTCTTGGGACAAATCTGAGGAGAAAGTAGCCATTTGAATAATATCTCCTGAAAGCAAGCTGTGCTCCCCTTTCCCAACCCCTTTCCAGGCTATTTTTTTCCAAGCAGTATGTGTAGCAAAGCAGCTGCAGCACACTTAAGTTTGAAGACTAGGTGTTATGTGTGGACTTTTAAAACCTCTTTTAAAATTGCAAGTTACTGTTCATATTACTTTTCTAAGTAGAAATATGCTTAAAAAGTAAAGTCTTTATTGCTTCTTAAAAG
>NC_071408.1:18998137-19033137 GCF_017976375.1 Cuculus canorus | reverse complement strand
TGTAAAAATGAATAGAAATAAAAAAAAAAAAGGTTTTAGTGACTTTGCAGGGAGGCCAACAATAATGCAAATGTAGTTTTCTCTTTAGATGGAGACAAAAAACCAGGACATGCTCCTAATGATTATCCCAGCCACTATGCAAGTCCATTATGATTAACGCTTTTTTTGCTTCAACAAACACTCCAAATACAAGTAGGGTTTCATGTTCTGCTGTGCAGTCTTTAAGATAATGATAAAAAGGGGTCATTTTCCTGTGGATAGAAGGGTGTATCATTCGTGCTTCATAAAAACAGAAAAAAATCTGACTGGGGTAAGAAAATTTCATTTTGGCGATAGGGAAAGCATGCATAAATGAGCAAGGATGACTAGATTTTGTATCATCCAAAAACCAGAGAGTCTTTCCATGCATTATCTACCCTCATCCTGAGAATGTTTATCACCAGCAAATATAATATTTTCTTCCTGGTACAAAACTGCTTTTCTTCCATTGTCAATGCTTACCTTGTTTTGTTAGTGCTCAGGCAATATAAAGTTTCTGTTTCTAATAACATCATTTACAAACCTACTTCTATAAGAAGAAGCATGAGAACACCAGCAACTATCTCATTCCATTACAAAGTGTGAAAAGCTGATGCTGCTGCATTAAGTAATTTGAATGCCCCAAGACTTGTGGCTCCAGTACTCAGCCAATGGTGGACTCAGGTTTCCACAGGTAATAATTACCATTATCAGACTCTCCTGAGACGAAATTTCTATAGGTCAGGAAGATCACACACAGAGAATGGGAAACCTCTAGACTCAATGACAAATATTTAAACAGGACTGCACTTTTCCCTTTCCCTAATACTTGATTTATTGCCTTGCTTCTACCACTGGAGAAGGGGATATCCAACCAGTCCCACCTTTTGGTGACACCAACATGACCTTCATTAGCACGGCCTGAGCACTGGTGGGAGCTAAAAAGTACTGCGAGGTTGCAACGCTCTAGAACATTTCCATCTCCTGAATGGCAGTTTACTGCATGTTGCTTTATTTTGACATTGGAGAGGTTGCCGCATTTGGTAAGGCAGCTAAATACTAACCAATTGGGGGTCTTTCAGATGTCAGCGTAGCGCTAATATGAAATCAAACCTGTTTTTATTAGATATTCCTGATCCACCAGAGAAAACCTACAGATTAAAAAGTTATCAGGTTTATGATGTCGTCCTTTTTGGAGCTGAGGAGCAGCTGTTGCTACATAACAGCTCTGAGCATGATGAACATTTTGGGAGAAGGGGTAATTTTTAAATAAGAAAGAATGTAACTATTCTGGAAGAAAATCTGGCCACTAACTTCATTTGACATGTGTAATAGACTGTGATAGTTTTTTGGGGACTGCACGATGCAAAGTAAAACGAAGCTGGTAATAAGCAACTTGGCATTTATTCTTTATGTAGGAATATTTGTTCCTCAAAGTCAGACTATGTGGAATATTAGCATTTGAATAAATTATTCAACACTTTCTAGAGAACGCAAGGGGAAAAAATCTTTTCAGCATTATAACATGACAATCTACAGGGTAGTAGAAAAAGAAGGCTGTCATTTTTTCTTCAATTACAAAAGGCAAATATTTATTATTTATAAGTATTCGCCTTGTATAGGCTTAAATGTTATTTATGAACCTGTTGCATAGTGATTTTCAATGTAACTCATTATTTTTAGCCTTAGGGTGTTGTAAAGGAGCATGGATATATTTAATGACACTCTGCTAGTCAGCGCAATTACACTGTAATCATTATGTAAAATGTGCTATTAATTAAACCAATTTCTAGTTAGAACATTCTCTTCTGCAGGGCTTAATCTTAATCTCTGGCAATCTTTCTCTCTGTTTTTCACCCATTAATTATATGATTACTATTTAAGTTATATATGATAAAATATGTTTTTATTTTTAAGCTTAATATACTCAATTAGTTGTATTTGTCACACCATTTGCCTGAATTATTGAAAAGGCTTTATTTGCCAAACAAAAGAGAACTAAAAAGCAACATAAGATCAGTCAGTTATCTGGAGTGAACAGTAGTTTGATGGTTGACAATTGTTTCTGATATTCATTTCAGATGTTGTATGCTTGAATTTAATTTTCAGTTCAGAACCATCTCCTCTTCAGTCTTCCCCTTTTACTCTAACTACCACACAGAAATCTGTACCTATTTTTAAATGCTTCATTTATACACAGAGGTAAATGTCAGTATTTCCCAACATTGGACTGGCTCTTTATGTTAGCATTTTGTTAAAAGAAATGTAGCTATACTAAAGCATGGCTCAGTCTTAATGTAGTTGACATGAACACCAACCAAATAATTACTGTTAAGGAGTTATGGTATTTTGCAGTTAAAAATTATTTTTATGTGGTTACAAATGTTAACAATTCTAGTTAAAATACTGACATCTGAATGTCTACTACACTTCAGAAAAGGAAGTAATCTAGTTTTTGAAGTCATCCTTCTTCTGCTCTGCAATGACCCCTTGTGGAAAAAAAGACTTGAAAAAGAGGAGAAAAGAGCTCTAAACACTTTGCATATTCCCTGGAAATTTGATACAGATATGTAAGAACAAAACCACTTTGTTTTTGCAAAGCCTGGTGGTCAGGGATTACAGACTAATAAACCTGAAAGGCATTAGGCACATTTCATCGGAAGTCCCAAGTTTTTGGGAGGTCTTCTGCTCAGAGTCTCTGTGTCAGGGCCTCCACTGCAGCCTCTCAAGTCCCCTTGGTCCACACAGCAGATGTGGGCAGACTACTACCACCTCATCATGCTGCTGTGTTGTGAACCAACTCTCCTGCTTAACCTTTGCACTTGCTGAAGAACTCACAAGGTCTGATGTAAATCAGCAATACCTATTTTAAAAAAACCACCATCCTCTGGATTTGCACAGGTATAAGTTGGGGGAATAGGGCCCTATTTGGTGCATGCATTTCCCCATCTCATCCTGTTCTGTGAAGGTTGTCACCTGCACCAGCAAACAAAGAGCAGATGGCCAAGAATCACATAATCATCAATGTAGAACACCCACTGAATCCACCACGCAGCCTGGCAAACAGTTGTCACTGCACTGTCAGCCAGCAGACACTCAGGGCCCTGTTCCCAAATGACTAACATCCTTTCAACTACAGCTTCAATTAAAGAAATAAAAACCTTTGGGAAAAGTGTTCCTCAGTCAGTTAATAAGGTTTTGTAGGTTGAGGCAAAGCCACTTAAATACAAACATCTTTCTCCTTGGAAATGTGAGTAGAGAAAGATATTGTAGATCCCCTGAAATTCTCCTGCATTTTCCAAGAAAAAGTCAAGTACAAAACAACATTTCTGCAACCTGCTTCCAGCCTGATCTCATCAGATGGCTGAATCCAAGCCAGCTTTCGCCTGACCTTACTTTGTGCTACACCTGAGGACAACAGGAGTCTTTCCACCAACAGCCCCAGGACCTGGACTGTGTCCTTCTGGACAGCTTTATAGGTCTGTCCCAAATTCTTTTCTCAGTGGGAGCCAAGTGCCTGAACAGGAATGAGGCAATTTGATCCTGCAGCAACATTCAGTTAATGGGATACGCTGCAGAGAAGGGCAGGGTCTAGTGGGACCAGAAACCACTTTCTCTTGCCATCCCAGAGGTAGGACCTGACCTATTCTGGTCAGATGTATAAACTTCTCAGAAGGCTCATCAGCCAGGGTAAATGTTATTTTGTTTCTCCTCTGTATTGTTTTACAAATAGCTTGTAAATCACTTTCTCCCTGACCTTGCTGTGATTAATGGAGTATTTTTATTTAAAGATGAAGTGTCCTTGAATACATTCCTCTATACATTAACTGCAAATACAAATTTCTTTACTATTTGTGGTGTATGTGTCTTTTCTGTCCCCAGCTATTTTTTTCATGAACAAACCCATGGTTGTGGACAATATAAGGAAACCTTGCTTTGTGTTTTTTTGTCACTGCTGTTTGGTAGGCAGCACATCATCCCAGCTGTGTAGGGTACCTACAGAGGTAGGTGGAACTATGATGATGGCCTGTCAGGGCTACGTCTGTCAGCTGGAAATATTAAATGGGTTTTCTTCCTTTTTGAATGTAAAAGATCCAAATGACCCCTCCTGTAGCCAAAAGCACAGCACGTGTTGTGGAGGAGAAAACTGGTAGGTACTCTGGAGAAAGAGTACACAAATGTTTCATACCAGAGTTGTACAACAGGTTCATTCAGCCGCACTTCATCCAGCAAGAAGACTACAGAGTCAAAGGTCTGATGTTTGCCAGCAAATCTCCTTGAGTCTGTGATAGGAGGAGCAAGGTCTGTGTGTGTGTGTGTGTGTGTGTGTGTGTGTGTTTCTTAAAAAAGGAACCTTTACCCAGATGAAGAACTCAAGCTGCTGGTTAGTGTTGCCATTTCTGCTGTATCAACACTTTCTCTACCACTGCCATTCTGACTCAAGACATTTTTAGAAATAGGTTTTGTGCTGCAAGTCAATTATTAGGAAAAAAAAACCAAACCCAAAAAACTGAGACAGGGCTGTGCCATTTTCCTAGAGCAAGAAAACAACTTTTCATCATTAGAGGAACTGAAAACTGCTGCTGTAGTCAGATCCCAGTCAGAAACTTGGACTTCAGATCACAAACCCCTTCAGATTCACATACAAGATCATGAGACTGGCAACTACACCTGCTTGGCATGTTTTTTTTTTTGCAAGTACTGTCTTCCAACTCCCTCCTTGCCACGTGCTGCCTATGCTAAATATCCTTAAAATGAGGTGACAGCTGCAGAGAAAAAAAAATAAAACACAGAAAAGCAGATTTGGAAGGCAAAAAGAGGACTTCAGGTACAACATCTTTCATTCTGGAATTTTCCTTATGCTCCAAAACAAACCAAAGATGTGAAAGAAGATGCCACATCCTCAGAGCCAGCCCAGCCACTATCTGCCCACCGCCCCTGGCACAGCTCAGCAGCCCCACGACTGCTCTTTCTTGTGCCACCCTGAACGGCCCCAGTGCCTGCTTGGCTGGAGCAGGGTCCCAGCACACACACACAGGCTGCCCAGACACACTCCCCACTAGCACCAGGCAGCTTTGCTGTTGCTCCAACACCAACTGGAAGTCCTAATATGCCTTGGGACAGCAGCAGATTAAAAGTGCCCAATTACAAAGGCCATAGACTCCATGATGGAAAAGCAGGAGTTATGGCTTTGGAGCACAGTACTGGCCCATTGTACATCTCCTCAACATAAGCCTGCCCAGCTTTGGTCACATCTCATGTGTGCTAAACACATATATAAGTAGGAAAATGTATAAGAATAATATCTACAGATAGTCCATAATGTAAATAGCAAAGGGATCATGAGATGAGGTCTCATCCGGGATCCCACTTTCCACTTCAACAAACTGTTTTCCCCTTGTGCACAGGGTGCAAGGAACAGCTGGTAGAGCATCTGAATTTCCTGACAGTTCCCCTTTCCTTATTTTTATCTTTATTTTTAGACTGCTTTTTCCTGGATGAACCCAGTTGTCTCTTGCAGGCTCCTAGGGAGCCATGAGCTCACTGATCTGGCAGCAGGTAGCTAGCAAAGAATCCCTGGCGAACAGTTCGCTGCAACTCTATTTTTAATATACATTGCTGACCCTAATGATGGTCTATTGAGATGAGGGCAAGGAATGTCTGATCAAGTGGAGATTAATTTTTGACTGTGCTGTCTGGAAATGCATGAAAATGCACTCCTTTTTCTATTTAGACTCACAGGATGCTTTGATTGATTGACTAGTTTACAAATGAAGGTGATAAAATTAGGTTGAAGACCACATACATTTCTTAAAATGAGTCTGGCTGGTCGTGGAGACAATGAGGTTTGGACAGATTGTATTGCTGGTTTAGGCAATCTTCTGAACATGTCAAGATTTATAGACCTGTACTGTAATGTTACAATTGCGGCTCACTGATATAGGTTTCTTTTCAAATTCTTTCCCATTTTATTTGAAAAAGGCCATTAGAGAGTTATAGACTATTGAAAAAGCTTTTTTTTTGCTAACCCTTAATAAACTCTTCCAAACAAGGACTACTGCATTTTTGTATTAAATTTAGACCAAAATCTATAAAACATGTTCTCCAAGGTTTGGATAATTTGATTATTATTATCTAAATGGAGTTACGGTTCCTATTGGCTTGCAGTAGCATACATAGTAAATGCAAGGTAAGTTAAGGTTTGTACAAGATCTTAGGACACTGAGGATTTTTCACTCTTCATTTGGATTACTGGATTTTGGGAATGGTAAGTATATTTCCCCAGGCTGAGAAATTATAAAAATAAAATGCTCAGAATGTGGTGGTGAAATTAATGTTGCATTGAGCTAGAAAAAAATTACTATTAACATTTCCCTATTCTTATGGTTGCAAAAATACCCAGAGAAGCCTTGGGATTTTCTTAATAAAACAGACAAGTTTACCAAACAAATGAAAACAGATGACGATGCGTTTCATGCAAAATTAAAAACTGTGATGACATTAAAAATCATTGCAAGATAAGAGCAATAGATAAGTTCTTTATGAATTAATATCAAAGTTCTTTATGAATTAATAATAAAATCTATTTTATACATTTTGCCGTCAGACTAATGTTATCCAAGAACTTTGTCAGCGATGTCCTAAAGAGGGGATCTGGGTACATTTAAAATGTGAGCTCCAAGATTTTGTTTTCATGCCTTCTCCATCTGAAGAAAAAAAAAAAAGCAAAATGTGATTCTTTCGTGTACTTAGAATGCTTGAGGACTGTGAAGACAGGATTGAGGTTCAAAGTACCAGTCAGCTACACATGACTCTCAGGACATCAATAAATATCATAAATACAGAGCTCAGCACATCCCGTCTTGCTGGGGAAAGGATGCCCTGACACAGAATGAGACTATAGAATCACAGAATCATAGAATAGTTTGCGTTTGAAAGGACCAACCCAGCCCACCCCACTGCAGTGTCCAACCTGACCTTGAATATTTCCAGGAATGAATCATCCACCATCTCCTTCGGCAACCTGTGCCACTGTCTCACCACCCTCACTGTAAAAAATTTTTTTATCTCTAGTCTACATCTCCTCTTTTTCAGTTTAAAACCATTATCCCTTGTCCTATCGCAATAGGCCCTGCCAAAAAGTTTGTCCCTACCCTTCTTATAGCCTCCCTTTAAGTACTGAAACGCCTTTATGTATTAAAGGACTAGCTCCCTTTCCTGGCCTGGAGGACACACCTGAGGAGCAGAGTGTAAGGCTCTGGGAGCAGCAGAGGCATTTTCAGGGTGGGAACATCAAGAGAAATGCTGGATGCCACCACGACCTATCAGGCAGATGAAAGAGGGTGCCCTAATGAAAGCCTTGTGGGAGCATTTCCACCTCCCACAGAAGCTTAGCAGTGGGAGGATCAAACACGTTTGGGCAGCCTAAGAGCCTCCCTCATTCCCTGGGCTGCCAAAAAATGCATCCTTTGTTGGTGTATGGCACAAAAACCCAACTCCCTCTGCCTCGGAGGCATGCTCCTTCCTCACCCGGCAGTACTTCGCTCTAAGCTTTGACAGTACTCCTGTTTCACTGCCTCCCCAGGACATGAGGCAAGATTTTTACTTAATTAATTTACCTGTGCCTTCAGGGGGATTCGCCTTTGCTCAAGCTAAGCACAGCATCCCTTCCTTCAAAGTTCATCTTTACACACCAAACGCTAATAGAGATTTTGGAAGGAGTTGAGGATCACAAGTGAAGGTAAAGATGATTTTCAGTTATCAAGTGAAGAGCTGTGAGGGGAGGAGTGGCGAGAGATGTTCCTGAGAAGTTCACCATGCTAAAACATTACTCATATAACATTTGGATGTTGACAGCAGCTGGTCCATGAGCTGCTGCTTCTATACTCTTCCCAAGCTTGCAGCCAGCCCTCCACAGCTCGTTAGGACACTGCCCCGTGGTTTCCATTTCAACCAGCTGGCATGTGGTTTCTGTTACTCTGCTGGTTCCAGTTTAAAAGAAATTTGCTATAAGAAGGAAACAATAAATATATTAAGCCTGACATAGTTGGCTATTGAAGACCCAGTGATTTTGCAGGTTGTTTATCTGTAAGGCTCTGACAGCATAAGTAAAGGTTATCAGAGAAGGGGATTTCTGAGGCTGGTGGACCAACTATGTTCTGAACTTTGCACTCCGCTGCAGGAGGTCCATGGTGATTTTCAGTATAAATACAAACCTGTATATTGAGGAAAAAGCAGCACTAAGCAATAGAACAAATGCTGTCTAAATCTAATGCTAAATTTCTGATCACAGATGAACTAATTTTCAGTTCTCTGCTTCTGATGTGTAAAAAATAGATTACTTATTAAAAACACAGCAGTAGAACAGGAGAAAATAAAAGCTGGCAAATCAGAAAGGCCCTTGATATTCCTGGCTTAAACGTGATTACTTCACTCTATCTATTCTAATGCACTTGAAAGCAGGTTTACTCTCTTTCCCACCCACCATAATATGAGCGACTCCTGTAATAGCTCTAAATGTTTTCTAGGAATGTATGAAACCTTCCAACAGCAGTATTTAAAGGTTTAGATATGTTTGAAATACAGCTATTTTTCAATCTTCTAAGCCAGCCAATCCAGGTGCCTGTTAGTCTACAAGTGTCTGCCATCTTTCTCTGATTGTCAGTGGAAATAGACTGATGGATCACTTCCCTGTGTCACTGCTCTAGACTGGTGACAATCAGTGAAATGATTGTGTCTGCCTCTACACATATCTGTAATTGATTGCCTAAACCCTAAGACTCTCTTTCCCAGTTGATATGATGGAACATTGGACTGAAATCACTCCCGATGAGGAGGAGTCAGGACCATTTGTTATTTACTTCTTTCCTTGCGCCTTTCTTCCATCCTGCTTGAATTGTCCCACAAGAACACATTATGGTAATCAGACAGAATGTATGTATAGGAATCAATCAAAACGAAAGCCGTCACAAGAGTTATGACATTACAAAGTCTGTTTGTAACTTTTGATTTATGGAAGATTTTCTGTTTTATAAATTGAGAGTGAGGCATCTTGGGATGGCTTAACCCTTGAACTCTCGGCAAAGGTAGGAAAGAAGTGGAAAAGGAGAATTAAGGCAGAATGAACAGACTCAGTCTTCCCTTATTCGTAATCACTTGATTATAAAATGAGACTAACGTTATTTTCTTTGTATTTCCAGCTTGTAAATGTTTTTGTATGGAAGAAAGATGTTTTACAGGAAAGCAAATAAATACGCATCCAGCCAGATAATCAAAGGCTACGAGCCTGCTAAGACTATACATATGCTTAATTTTTGTGCTGTGGTATCCAACAGCAGTCCATCCCTTTTCACCAAAACATATGCTTAACTTCAGCTCTGAGCCTTAATCTTATTGAACTCAATGGGTTTTAAGCACACACATCTTTAGACTTTAGGAGCTTTGCTAATACTGATGAACTTAAACATCTGCCTCCCGTCACTTTGCTTTTCACCTTTGCATGGTCCCACTGCCTTCATGTTTGAGTTCTTAAGCACGGGCTTAATTGCATAGACATGAACAGAAAAGATGTATCAAATCAAGTGCATGCATAAAGGTGTGCAGAGCTGGGGCCTAAATGTCAATATAACACGCCAAATGAATGCCACAAAGGTGCAGGAAAGATATATTAAACAGCTCACATGGTTATTTACATCTCAGGAGATGTGTGTGTATGCATTCATGAATGGCTCTGTGTGCATGAGAAAAATACTTATGTGCATATACTTGCATATACTTATTTTCTTCCCTAGTCTGAATACCTGCATTACCCTTTTAATGTTTTAAAGATATTATTTTGGTTTTTTAAAAGTGTGTTTGGAAACCCCAAGCCCCTACCACATCTTTATCTACCACTAACCCTTCCTCTTTCAGGACTTCCATTCAGTACCTTGTTTCTAATTGAATACACCACTTTGTTACTCTGATTTAATTTCTGATGTGATGCTGTCTGAGCTAAGCAGTTGTTTTTCAAGGGAAAAATTGTTTTTCTGTGACATTTTGCTTGAACACATCCTCATAAAACAGGCTCTGTTAAATTGCTGCTATGTTCTAGATGGGAATGGATTTCAGTGGGGGATACAGCAGCTTCTGAATGTGTGTATACAGAAGTCTAGCTCTCAAGATATGTGAGAAGCTGATGTGCTGGTAAGACATTGAAAAGCATGTATCTAGTTCAGAAGACCCATCTATTATTCTCTCTCCCTGAAACTACATTCTCTCTTCATGGAAAACATTATAGAAGTTGCTTTTTGGATCCATTGCTTTGTAAAATGTATCCAAAACACTGGCAAGTCTAAGACTGGAAATATGAGCTGGGTACTCGTCATTTTTTTATGGGACACTGTAGCTTTTACCACTTATAATGTTTAAAGGCACATCAGAACAGCAAAACGGACAAAATGGAGAGCAGCAGTATTACCACTGTTTGGAAAGACTGTGAAGTCTTTAGGGGGAAACTGGTTCACGGAGGTAAATCACCAGAGTGAAGTCGCATTGCACTAAATTCCAGATATAAATTTGGAGCTGCTTCGTGTGACTTCAGTGGGATTAGAATTTTATTTTCGTTATTTACTGTGGCAACAACTTAGAGCTTTAGTCAAGGACCAGACTCTGTTCTGCTGAGAGCTGGATGAAACACAGTACAAAGAGGCTCTTCAAAGAGAATACCAAAACCTGTGCTTTACAGTAGAATGACTCCAGCTCTAAAAGTCACCCCTACCTGTAGAATTTTTCTTATTCCGCATTCAAAAAGTTGCACAGTTTTCAAATGTTTACCTGATGGTCTTGCTATGTAATATATTTAGCCATTCTGCTGACAGCTGTACTCATTTTATTGGCTAATGGCTAAAAGAAATCAGGTTTTCTTTTTAATAGCACAGCAGTCCTTCTCTGCTTAATCTCCTTCCTCAGCTTCAAAATGAAAGCTAATCAGGTTGCCGATCCCACTGGGCACACTCTGTTTTTTTAATACATTAGGTAACCTCTATCACTGGAAAACTTAAAAAAAACACCCAAAACAAAAAAGAGGAAAAAATGAAAATGTTATGAACCTGGAAATGTTAATTAAGTAATTTTCAAAGGAGAGGTTTTTGATTCAGAATAAAATGCCATGCCACTTATTAAGAGTTAACATTTTTCCCTCTAAAAAAAGGTTCAACAAGGAATTCAGAATCATTAAATAATTTAAGCAATATAAATGGATGCTATTAATTCCTGCTGTAAACTGCTAGAGACAAACCAAGTATTGGATAAAGGCCTAATATAATATTTTTATTAATCTCCCTGTGTAAGGATACCACCTTTGATCTTTTACATGTCTCTGTCACCCTCATGGACAATACAGCAGAGAATAATTCAACCTTCTTTTCATCATCATTATTTCTATCCTTCTTAGACATGCACTTGAACCAATTTCAGACCAAATCCTGAAATGTTAACATTTTCAAAGTCCAAAGCTTGATTTAGGTCTAAATTTTATCAGTGGCATGTGTTACATATAATGATCCACAACAGTTCTCTGCATCCAAGCCCTGATGACATACACTTAAGATCTTGTTTTCAGTGATTGATCAATATTTAATATTTAGAAAAAAATAATCAGGTGTCAAAGGTCGATAGACGCTATGACAGCTCAGAAAATGACAGAATCTCACCTCCCACCCACTGATGATGGACAGAAACCGGTAACCTCTTTCTATACAGCAGATAAATGAAGAAACCTCCACACCTATGTAGCTGTCCAGTGCCATCAGTTCCTTCCTCGTGGACTGAGAGTAGTGACAGTGGTTCTTGCTTGTGGCAGAAATGCTCCTGAACACTGTGTCTAATGGACCACAACCCAGTGCCTATACAGTGCTTTTCCTTTTTCTGGCTGCTGGGATGAAAGCTGTGAGGTGCAGGCAGAGCCCCAGATCCTGCAGCTGCAGACAGATCTTGAAAAATTAGAGTTGTTACCATAATGGTTCTGATACTCTGAGGGCTTCTGGAGCCTGAAAAATACAAATGAACAGATCTCATCTCCCTGAAGCACCTGAACAGAGGGTCCTTCTTGTCTTTTGATTCTTTCCACCAATACACACATACGTTCCCGTACACCCTTTCCTGGCACCGTGGATCAGAAAGTCACCCGGACAACCAGTGATTCAGCAATTTTGGGCAAAAGCCTCCTGATCAATGATGTGCCATATCCTCATAGGAGTCTCGGAAACAGTTTGAAAAATGAGCCCCTTGTCCAGATACAATATAATAAAATAAAATAAGGGCCAGAAAAACAATCATATCAGAACCAGTAAAGAAAACTGCAGCATCAGAATAATTTGCTCTGTGCAGTATGGCATTGTCAGAGTACTAAACCAGAGTATTTTCCTCTTCTGTAGCCCTGCACTGCTGTGATCAGGACACTGCTTACAACCTATGGAAGAGAGGAGCTGCTCTCTGTGATATTTCATTTTTTTTGGTTAGCTTGGGGTAGTAATGAACAAGTCACAGCCAAGTGAATTAATCTCTCTGGCTCTTCAGAAATGAAACTTCATGTACAGCTATTTGGCCTTCATTGCTTTTTCACTGTGCCCTTTCTACGAGATTCTTCATGAAAAGTAAAATTAAATTAAAACCGGTGGAAAGTGTGTTTTAACCACTCCAAAAATGCTTGCAGATTTTCCATTAGGCATACACACATTCCAGCAGCATCTAAAATGAGGTACCTCTGGTAAGCATATTGCACATTATTTAGACTTATCAAAACAGATACTGCTTGTTAAATTAACCTCACCAGCTGGCTATTCACTACATATTTGGGGTTCAATCATGGCCACAGCAAACTTAATTTATTTCAATGTGATCAGAAGTGTTGTGAATTAATCTCAGCACAAGCACATGCCCATTGAGTACAACAAGACCAACAGTGTCTCTCATCAGTTGACCGGATTTGGGACAGTACCAAGGCCAGAGGGGAACTCTGAAGGCCTCCCTCACAGCAGACGTCCTATGGACTTTTGCTTCTTATGCCACACTTATTGCTTGGTGTTTCTAGGATTTTTTTTTGTTCAGCTTCATTTATCATCCCAGTATTTCCTGGAAAATTTAATTGCTCTCCATTTAACAGATCACTCAAGCGCCTACTCACCAATAAGCATGTGAATTATCCTATGCCTGTTAAGCATATACTGAATCTCAGATATAGAATCAGAGAATCGTTGATTTAAGCCCTGGTAACCACAGAATAGGAAGCGTATATTTTAATAGTTAGATCAATTAACCCTCATTAAACCAGTTGGTGTTTCATCAACATAAACCAAATATAATAAATATCTCCAGAGGATTATGTATATTGAGTACATGCCAATTAATTAAAAATGTAGTATTAGAGATTTACCAATGATGGCATAAGTATGTATCTATTACATCATTGTTAATCTCTGTAAATATGTTTTTAATAAGCTCGTGGTATTTAGTCAGCATACAGTAACTCTCCCATTAAGCTTAAATTAAATGCATGGTTAAGCATATTAAAAACACTTAATTTAAAACATTGCCAACATTCTTCATACTAGGTTCCAATGTGGCTACAGTTTCTCAGGATTGTCAGTAATTGTCCTAGTTTGGCAGAATCTCTGGTTGGTGCTGTTACTTTGTCCTCAATGTCTATCAAGAGTCTGAGTAATTTAATGCTATCATTTTATAAATACAGAGCCACTCGATCCATGTAAAAGAGACTAGGTTTTATTTATGGGGAAGAATACTCATGTGCCAAAGCGGATGGAAAGCTTTGAGCAGATAAAATGATTTTCCAAAAATAAAACAAAGGCTCTAATGAAAAAAAAAAAAAAAAAAAAAAAGGGAAAAAGCCCTCTGTTGGAATAACAATAAAGAGAATGTTGCCATACATGATTTTTCATTTATGGATAGCTGGAGACATTAATATACTTGCCTATGGCTTGCGCATTACTATTCCCAGCTATGCAGAAAGGCAAGGTGATTTACAGCCCCCAGCGCTGTCTCGCTGCCCCAGCTCATCGACTGTCTCCGCTGGCCGCGGGCTGGCTGGTGACGGCTCCGGCGGGAGGATGCCGGACTGTGCCGCAGCATGGCAGGTATATGTGACCTGGGATTTTTGGGGTTTGTGTACCCAGCAAGCCAATCACCAGGCAGAGAGAGCAATAGCTGAAGATTTTACTGCTCTTTAAGTTTCCTCATCAATTCCCTCGGTAACTGATTATATCACAGGAGTTATATAAAAAACACATTAAACGCCAACTAAATCAAGACTTTTCTTGACTTTTTTCTAAAGCAATGAAATTCAGAACAAACACTATACTATGCATGGAGATCACCACCTGGAGAACAGAACTCTTCATTTCACACCCTGTCTTTCCAAATGGAACTAGAATGAAGTCGTGTGTTTTATTCATTTTATTATTTCCTGCACTATTTATATTGGCATTTAGAAAACATATGGCAGAAAATTCAAATTTACAATACTCTGCACTTCTGTATCGCCATCCATGTAATGATCTCCAAAGGCTTTATGAATGTGGCTGCACTTAAGCCTTATATTCCGCACTGGACGGTTTATAATAAGATATTTAAGAATAAATAGCACCAGGAACTATTATCAGGGCAATTCTAATAGTTGGGAAAACTGAGGGACAGAAAAGTTAAAAGACAACATGTTAGAAAAGCTCTGAAGACCTGCTACAGTTTACAGCCATCAACAGAAGATGCAGAACCCTTCACCTCTGAAAATCAGGCCCTGTAAAAGATTTCCACTGTGAAAAGTGGAGTCTGGAGATTTGGGATCGCTTTGTTTGTGCTCTCCTCAAGAGAACACCCTTCACACCAGCAAAAGTGGGTAACTACGTACTCCTGCTACACAGATTGCCACAGCTCGTCAGGCTGCACCTTCAGCAGCTGCTGGACATGCAGGCTGCCTAGTGTTTCCTCCTGTTTTTATTACAAGAGCTTTGAAGACATTATGAAACTCAAGGGAATTATCTTGCTGAATTTCTCACCCACAGCCTCGATTTGCTATTCAGTCGTATGACTTTGAATTTCCCAACATTGTAATATTTCACCTTTTTCTTCACTGATATGGCATAAAATTTCAAAATCTGCTTCCTTGCTACATCCTTCCTTTTCTCAGCTGATGTGTTCATGAACCTCTGCAGACTCTGAACAGACTTGGAGTGATTTGTGCTGTATTGTAGAGGGCTGAGCAAGCTGTGTTTTCTGTGAGTTTACGTCTCATTATGAATATTGTGTATACCTCAGCCCAACTGAATCCAGCTTGATATTCTAGTTCTTCTGAGTCCGTTGATTTATTATTCATTAAAATAGCAGATACACAGTATCTTTAAGCAGGATGACTAAGTCAGTGGAATGATGGATGGACAGGCAGATAGCTAGATAAGAACCACTTGAGATATGTGGATTTTACTGAAATTCTTACTACGATTGGTTAATATGGACAATTTTGGAGTTGTTCAGGTAGCACAGACCAAAGTTGAAGTTCAATAACGTAAGGTTTGCTTTCTGCTATTCATAAAAAAATGTCAGAGAAGAAAGAAGGAAAAAATCATGGAAATAGAGTCAAAATGGGAACGGGAAATACTACAAAAACAGAAGAGGGAATGAGAAGAAGAACTAAGTTAGGACAAACGTTATTTTTATATAGCATCCTTGCTTGTAACAACCTGATCTCAAGTATTTTTAAAATGCTAGAAAGATTTTTTCTTCTAGAAAAAAAGTTGCAATAAAATTTAAAAAAAAGGATCCTTTTTAGAGGAAAAACAAAAGACTTAAAAGAAGGACAGAGTATTTCTGAAGCAAATACCATGAAACAGAAGGGTAACTAGAATGGCTGTGAATATTTCTGTGTGCTGAGTTGGCACCTCCTCAGCTCACATTACAGGCACTGCACAGAAATCCCCATCTTTGTCCTTGAAGGTTCCCTTCTCAGGGAAGTCATTGGCACTCAGGGAAAGAAGAAAGATGAGTTTCAGTATTGGCTTGTGATCAAGGCAGAGAGCAGGCAGACGTTGAGCTTGGGATGCCCTGGCATGATGCATGCTTGTGCTTCCCCTCCACGGCACACGTTACCCTCCCAGACGGAAGACGAGAGGCCTTCACTGTCTGTGGCCTTGATTCCCACCAACGCTGAGAAGAAGAATCGGCATCAGTGGTTTGTATGTTGCAGCAGCAGATTTAGCAAGTCCCTCCAAAATCCTCCTGCACAACGTGTCTCTCAGTACCTGAATGGGACACACTCACTTCCACAAATAGGATCAACTCAAATACTATGGGAGGGGAAGGAAATGTCAGCAGCATTGACACTTCCATAAATATTATATTTGTAAGTCTGAGATGCAAATTGTTTGTAGAATCTCAATTTCACCCCTTATAATATTGTCATTTGCAATCAGCTCACTATGAAAACAGGGCTTTCAAAGGGTAAGAAAATCATTTGAACTTGTGATCTACAATAGATTTGAATATTCAGATAAGGTCACTGGTCAGAGCAGGGGTGACAGCTGTGGTCAATAAACAGGTTCAGTGAGACAAAATCTTTTTGTCTATCTGGGAATAGCCTGAAGAAGAGAGGTTCTCAAGAGGGATAAGAGAGATTAAATTTAGCTGTGTCACCATTTTATTTCCAGGATGTTTAAGGCATGATGGAAGCCTTTGGTGTGGCCACCAGGCCAGCATGCTGATCCTGCTGACGGTGTCACTCTGATGCCACCAGGTCAGATGTTCTGCTTCACTGTGAATATGAATCTGACGGAGAGTGACGTCTTGTTTGGCTTTCTGCTGATTGACTTTTGACAGGCTACAAGAAGACTTGAACAAAGCCAACTGTAACAAAAATGACAAGTGGTTCTAATGCCCTCAATTCCTTGGTTCTCAATGTGACATCTCTTTAAAAAGCCTGATAATCAGAAAACACTGAGATCTTGGCTTCTGACAGTCAGGGTCCTACGTGTCATGGCTGAGCACCCAAAAACAGGGCACCCAGCACTACTAATAATATTTTAACATCATGGCTTTTCTTTCAACATCAGTGAAGAACTCATCTCCTAATTAACTATAAACTACAGCACTACTTGAAATTCACTGGTAAGCATGAGCGGTACTGTTAAGATCACACTTAAGAAGCTAAGGATGATTAACCTTTGCCTAGGTTATAAAATGGCCCATTTAAGAACTGTTGCTACAGAATATATCACCTTGATATCAATTGGATTATTGAGTGAGAAGTTATACATGATGCTTGGTATGATGATATATGTATGGTTACAAACTGTTTATGAGAAGTGGAAAAGCCAATAAAAGATTAATGCAGATTTAAATAGATTTTTCCCCTTTACCTTCTCCTGGGTTAATTTATGCATATGTAAGCCAGCTTTCATGCACTTCCTTCAGAAAGGTGCTACCTTTCTAGTTGTACAAGAGACATCCTGGTGATGTCATCAACCAAATGGCAGTGGAGCTCAACTGGTGAAATTTAGTTTTTACCTGCATTTTCACAATGACTTTGTTCTCATGAGTTCCGGATAAACTTTTCGTAAATCTATTGACAACAGGTTTTCAGCCTAAATGCAATTTACTCCGCAGGCACTTTTTAAAGACAGAATACTTAATTTTCTGAATCGCAGCTATGGCTTCAGCCTCTAAACCCCTTCTTTTCAGTGCAATTTGTGCAGATAAATATTCACCTGCCATGTGAATTGGACTGCCATGGGTGTTGGACTTCTGGTCATTTTAACTTCTGGGCTAGAACTGCCATTTCAATGGATTTGGAGCCTAAACCTGACCCTGTTGCTGACCTGGGTGAACCTTTGCACCTGTTCCTCCCCACAGCATGAACTGTTGCTCCTCACAGTCCTTCTCTACCCAGCTTTTTTCTTGAAGGGGAACAGCCCTGTTTTGTGTTTGCCCCGATGGCTGTATTTCCTAACAGAACTAATTCCTCCTAGTGGAAAAACCCAAAACAGGATAATGATGGCACTGTGATGCTCAAGCGAGGTTTCCACTTCTCCCAAAGTTCAGGTAAGCATCTGAAAGGGGAGATTTTGGTTCAGACCCATCTCTGTTAATATGTACAGTCTTAAAGCTTTAACAAGACAGTCTTCTTTCAAATTTACAACAGTCTGTGTTTAAAAACCTGACAAAACCAAAATGTGCTCTCCATAAACTATACTGGCACAATTCGTGCAGCTGTAATGTAGGTTGTGTCAGCATTTCCATTATACTGTACACTGCTATTTTTCAGGGGTTTAGATCTTGGCTATAAAAATCTACGTGGGGTTGAGATATGGCAAGTTGGAATTTCAGCAGGGGAATTACTTTTTCAACTAAATTTGAAAAATAAATTCCATTAAAGCTGTAGAGAGCACAGAGGAACTGTGTTTGAGGATGCTTTTGTTTTCCACAGTTTCATTAATATTTTTCAAATTTCATTAGTATTTTTCCCACCTGTTTTACATATGAATAGCTAGATTCACTCTGGCTGGAATTCCATCCACCTCTGTAGTTCCCATCTAAAATTATTCTGGTCCCATTTTACTTATAAAAATAATTTTTTTTCATACTCTTTTTTTTTTTTCTTCTTCTTTTGGCTTGTCCCTACTTCTACGCAGAGGTGCCCAGAATGGAAAGAGAATAAATCCTGTTATGGCATGAGATGAACAACACTGCAGAAATCTGTATCTGGAGACTGAGCAGGATGAGACCCAGCCACAGAGAGGTTCAGGGAACGCAGTGCAGATGCTCTGTGAAGGAGAGTAACCAGCTCTGCTTATTTTCAGGTGGGGAAAGGGCTGATGGGTCAGTCAGGGAGGGCAGGGAGGGAGCCAGGAGCACTGGCTCAGTTCAGCAGGGAGCAGCTTAGAGGAAATCTAACCATGTCCCCGAGTCAGCTTGTGAGCCAAATCTTGCACCATCAGGGAGGAGTACCGTCAGCCACTAACCAGCTGCTGGCAGAGACTCAGCCTCAATCCTCAGCCTCCCTGAGAGGCCTGAAGACACTTATCCTCCTGTTGTCTTCCCTGGGCTTATTCTGTTTCTACACAGGCAGCAGTGACTTGCAGCTCTCGGTCTCTAGAATTACAGTATTTCTCATATTTTCACACTTTTGCACCCTTGTTTGCAGACAGAGAAAGTAAAACTGCTCCCTGAAGCCTGTAGTTGTAAGATCTCCCAGTGGATCTGCCGAAATCTGGTTGCCCAGCTCCTGATATTAACACACCATCATGGCAGACACACAAAAACTATGGGCAGCTCTTCTTCCATGAAAGGAATTGGCTCTGGCTTTGTCACCATTTGTGTGTCTAACTGCAAGCTTTGGGGAGTTTTCACCATTTAAAATTCCTAGAAGATTTATGGAAAGTATTCCAAACCAAGACCCACATAACCATCATGTAGTATATGTCATGTAATACCTATTTCTCTTCCACAATGCAAGAATGGACAGAAGTCAAAAATTAGAAAAGAGAGAACAGAAAATACAGATGAAGAGAACTGTAAAATTTATGAATACTTTCAGGCAATGAATACACAGCTTGTGTCATTATTTTTCCACTGATGATCCTTAGATATTCTGAAACTGCCATAACTACAAGTATGGGGCAGCAGCTCCTGCTTTCAGTTCCAAGGGACTTGTTATGATAAAAGGGATTAGAAACACTAAAATCAAGGTTCACAAATAACAACCTATTAATTTTCATTATGAGTCTTCCATTTTAACAACACCCCTGTTCCTCAGTGCTTGATCAGAGATGTATGGAGGGAAACCCAATGTAAATACATAGAATAAGGTCATCCCTTTTGGTAAAAATGGCCATAAGTTTCACATCCAGTTGCACCCAGTGACTACTCATAAATTAGTAAATTTGAAAATATTCTTCTATTCACAGTGTAATATCCAAACAACCTCTTGACAGAGCCATGGTCTTGATGACTTACTACAATTCTAATTCCCACTCTTCAATTTAAGAACAACCAACGTACTGCAGTTTTGACCTGCCACTAGATTAATATTTGTGCTTGATTTTGGAACTACCGACGTTAGTATATTTCATTTAGATAAAGGATCTAAATGATTTTTTTTCCCTTCAGCAGACTTCAATAACTCCTACCAGTGCTGCAGGTGTGGAAGTGAAGGATTACTCTGCGGAACTTCTGCTGCCGAGGTCTCCACTGAGCCCCAGCACAATTAAGCACGCTGCGCAAGGTCAGGATTTTGTCTTAAAGGCTGGAAGAGATGAGTCAGCAGAAACTCTTCCAGGCTGTGATGGCTGGCTGTGGAGAAGAGCAAGTGAAGTGCTCAGAATAATGAGCTCCCCAAACCCCGTGATAGTTTATGTCTGATTCATCAGACAGTCAAAATGCAGATCCACAGCCAAGGAATACATTTTTTTTGGAAGGGATCTACTTACAACCAAAGAAAGGATTAGTCTCCTGTGTGGCCACAGACCTTTGGAGAGAATCCTCAGGACGCCCTCAGAACATGGCAATCTGTCTGGGGCTTGAGTTTATTTAATTTCTTCCAAAATCACAGGCTTAGGTTTGCTTGTACCTCTGTTAGGCTCTTTTGTCCCTCAGTGTCACTCTGAATTTATACCAAAAAGTATTTCAAAGCTGGCCTCAGTAGGAATTCTTCGCCTGCTCTCCTAGCAATACTATTTACTCCTACCTGGCCTTTTAGGAACACACACCACTTGTAATCAAGTGAAACCCATTCCTACAGTGCTTTAAGATGTGCCCATCTTTTACTTTGAATTTCTAAATAATACCACAAACTATGTAAATGAACAATCTTCCTTTCTCTCCAGGCTGCTGTCTATATAGATTTTCAAGCACCATAGCTATATTCCATACAGCTGCATCTCCGTTCACTTGGAACGGATGGAAAAACCTTCTCGATTAATGTATTTCGCTATGTTGGAGACTTACAGTGTAATAAACATGCATTTCTGTTACTATAAAGAAGTGGAAACCAGAATTTACATAGAAGCTTGGTGGAAAAGTATTTAGATGATGGGAGAGGAGAAAGTTGGACTGGACAGAATGGCAGTGGGGTATGAAAGCAATAAATAAAGAGCAGGGAAAGCACTAGTAACATCGGCAGGTTATTGCTGGTAGCAGGAGGAGGCAGCAAAGAAGAAATGAACTGAACTTTCCCGAAGTATCTTTATATACAGAGCTGGACTGCACGTTCTTCCTGTGTTTCAGAAAGGAGAGTTAAGAAGATGCTGTAGGAAATAAATCCAGGCAAGAAACGGGTAGGAAAGGGCTGTATGGAGAGTTGGAAGCCAGTTCACCTGGCTGGAGTAAGAAAGTGGAGGAGGAAAACCAGGCAGGAGTGCAAAGGCAGAGCTCAATGGGACTGGTCTCACCTGAAGCTGCTCCCTCAACCTTGTGTTTATAACCAGGACAACGGCAGGAATTCTCCGCTATTTGTAATGCCCAGGATAATTCAGTGCCTTTTTGAAGAGCTTCTCACCGTCCTGTTACCCCGAGACCAACCCATTAATGGGATCACAGTGGTAACGTGCCCCTTTGCCACAATAACCCATTTTACACAGAGGGACTCCCGCCTGAAAGCACATCATTGCCATTAGCAAAGCTTTGTAGAAAAGGACAACTGCGACTGCTGATGCCATAGCAACCCATTCAAGAGTAGGTAAGGTGGGCTATACTGGTTGAAAGGTGCCAGAGAGCTAATAGGAAAGTCACAGCCTTGCAAACAACCCCTCTTTCTCATGACAGCAGGTGGCAAGAGGTCACGGTAAAATGCTCCCCTTGCCCTCAGAGAACCTAAGGTGAGGAGAAGCAAAGATCTTAGAGATAATCTCACAGACAATAACAGTTTCAGCAATGGTTTGGCTACTGGACCTCAACACCCCAGGCAGGAAATGAAAAGCAGCAGGCACCAGGCAGAGCTTGGAGCCAGCTCTGCTGATCCTGTGAGCAAAAGTGCAAACTGCTCAGCACCACATCTGTATGTGACACTTCACATCTTTATTGGTCTTCCCCTGAAAAAAAAAACTAACCTAAAAACCTCTGAGCGAGCCAGCCAACTTTAATAAAGTTTTAGAGGTCCTCCTTCAGGCTAATAATAGGTGAATGAAGCAGAGCAGTATTAATAGGCTGGCACTTGTGCAAAGGATGACTTTGCTAAAGCAAAAAAAGACGATCATTATAGTCAACTGAATATTTCAAAAGAAGCAGCTTGCTCATAATCTTGCACAATTTTTCAGTTGCAATGCAACAAGTCTATGTAGACAAACATAGTTGTTATTTCTAATTCCTATCCTCTATTTTGAGCAGATCACTCTTGGCCAGCACATCTCTTCCATACAGTTGCGATGTTGCAGTTGGTAGAGTGTTACTCATGCTGCTTCAGAATGGCAGGTGGTGGTGCTCCTGCTGATCAGATGGCTCCTGTGATTGACTAGCCTGATGGCACTAGTCCCCAGTTTTGCAGGACAGACCTTCTGAACACTGCGCAACGCTATAAGTTTGGTTTCAGGTAGCTGATTAGCTAAGGGGTGCAAAAGGTCTTCAGTGTTTGCAAAATGTCTGGGGAACATATTTTGAATCAAAATTTGGTATAATCTGGAAAGAAAGTGCACAGGGTAAAACTGCATCTTGGTTACCAGCCTTTGCCACACCACAGCCTTCACCATCGCAGAGGAGGCTCAGTCGGAAAGAACACGCGGAAAGCCTAAGCACTGCTTGACAAGTGGCTGTCAGTGGGGTTCATTCTATGGCCATGTGCCCACCAGTAGTTACTAGAATGCAAAACACACCTCTGAAGGGGATATTCATTTCAGGGCTATTCAAAATGTCCATAAATTAATTCTGCGCCTCTCATGTCTCTGGTGTAGATCAACCACTACTCTGCTGCATTCATTGCACTTACACTGCTCTGTGATCACAGTGAGATCAAGATCTGCCAACAGCACACCTTCAAGTTTTTCAGCACTACAAGCAAGAGCTCACTTCATTCACCTTGGTCCCATTTTTTCACCTTTTTAAGGTATTTCACATAAAATTGAAAAAATGTTAGCCAACACCACAGGGGAAAGCCCCAGTGTTTCTTCCACCCTACTGCTGAAAGGGGTTCAACACATCGATTGCAGGTCCAGATTAGAGACTGAATTTCCTTGAAGACAGGAGTTGCAGCTGAGTTGCAGCCTTTCCAGTTTCCAACAGCTCTTCCCCCTTCATGTGGGACTACAGCTTGGTTTCCATGTTTCTCTCCTAAAAAGTATTCATTTAAAGAAGACTTGCACAGCTTGGTGTTAGTCTGGGAACACTGGTTAGAAATTGCTGCGCAAGGATGTCTGTTATTCTATAGCATTTTCTTTTCCCCTGGAACACAACTGGATGTTCGAGCCAGCGTAGGGAAAGACCATCATCTACCACATTTGTCACCAAGCTTGATAGATGGTATTCCCAAGCCAATGCCATAAATGCTGTTTGGAAATCGCAAAGCCAGGCTGCTGCTGCTGCTGGTCTGGCCAAAAAGAATTAATTTATAATCATGAATATAAATTTCATAGATAGTATTATTGTCATTCCTCATTTGAATTATAGGACATATGGGGAGTGGCTTGTGGAACAGAAGCAGTGTCACTATAATTCAGTGTAATTCCAATGACAATCGTTCTATCTATCATGCAGATATAAATCAATCAATTTCCTACATTAAAGGGACAGACCTCACCTCTCAGAAGTTGGGGAAGAAGGAGCGGGGTCCAGGTGCTACTGATTGTGCTGACTAAGGCTGGTTTTATTGCAGATATCGGCCCATTTCATGAATGTATTTCCACTGTACTCTGACCAACTGAATGATGTTTCCCATGTAGCTACATGCAGTTTTTTACAAAAAGATCACACATCATTCATTCAGATCCATCTTCCATCTCTGCTGCCCTCTGCTACACATTAAATTACTGGACTTTCTAAATGAATGATAGTTGACAAACTACAGTAAACTTACTGTCCTGATTGAAATGACATTAATTCAACCAGAGCCCAATATATTCAAAGGTCTCTCTGAAATGCCATGAATTAGGGAGCAGATCTTGTCTATTAATGTGTCTTAGTCCCTCCCAAAGGCTATCAGCCTCAGGGAAAAATAAAAGACAGTAGAGCCTCAGTGCCACTGAGCAAGCTTATAATGATTTTGCAAGCACACTGCTGGGAAGAAGAATGCAGGACTCTCAGGAAGGAAGAGCTTGTGTAGGGAGGAAGAGCCTCTGTGCAAAGGCATTTTGGAAAGCAGAGAGTTCTAGAGTTAAGCAACCTATTGTTCACCATAATGAAAAAGCATGACTATTCATGAGTATGTTACAGTGTGTAGCTTGCCAATTACCCAATCAAGGGACATGCTCACTCAGCCATGAGTGAGGGCAGTACCCATAATATTTTATTGCTATTAAGCCTCAACTTTGCATGTTTTTATATAGACTATAGGGTGTTTAATAGCCATGCAAAGCTA
This sequence comes from Cuculus canorus, assembly GCF_017976375.1. Classification (NCBI taxonomy): domain Eukaryota; kingdom Metazoa; phylum Chordata; class Aves; order Cuculiformes; family Cuculidae; genus Cuculus; species Cuculus canorus. Next base: position 19,008,575 of record NC_071408.1, on the reverse strand, counting down.
CGACTTTCTTGCATACATTACAGATGGGCATGAGAGGATAAATCCTACTGCAAGCTGTCCATGCTAACCCTTCCTTTGTAACTGAAAATATGTAGCTGTGCAGTATTGCATCACATGGAGTTGTTTGAATGGATCACCTATGCAAGATCTTATCTGTTTTGTGAAAACATTACGAAGCTCTGCAGGAAGTAGTGTCACAGAGTCGACCACAGGAATGAAACATTTGGATTAAAATAAAGATATCATTTTTTAAAAGTCAGGAAGGAAAATGCTGTTTTTAAATGTCCAGAAAAATGAACAGTAATTCAGAATGGTAAAAGAGAATTAGATGCTTTTTGCAGAAGGAAATTTAAATACATTCCCATAGTTTAGTGTTATCCATTTGGTTTTATAATTGTAGAGAATAATATTTCAGATACTAATATCCTCAGAGACAGGGTCAAGCTCTGAAAGCTGCTTTCCCTCTGAATCAGAACCAGGGAGATGTCTGTCTGTTCTGACCTACCTTCCTAGTTCAGCTGCCTATGTGGAGTGGGCATGTTCCCAGTCTGAACCTTTATCAACTAACTCTGAAGCTTGGGACTGCTTTAGTGTCCTCTCCAGTTCACATATTCACGGCTAATTCACCAGTAGCCTTACACCTGCAATTGAAATGCTAACTATTTATTTATGCTCTGGTATTTACACTTTGGTGTAAACATGCCAGTTTGCATTTGTTAATTAATTCTACTTCTATGAAACATCTATCGTTTGAGATCTGCCTTCCTTTACAAGAACGGGGCAGTAACAATACTTGACTTTCCTGTAATGTCAGATTTTTCCTGCTCCTTCATGGAAGGAATCACTCAATGGTGTCAACTATTTTTTGACTTTGATAAAAATGTATTGAGAGTCAAGATCATCTCTTAATAGTTCACATTTCTATTTAATAACCTGCTGCAATGTCATAAGATACAACCATCATATTGCACATCCAAGAGGTATTATGCACTGCCATCCTATCTATTGATGCACATCAGACATGTCCATGTTATTCCATATTCCGTCCACTCCAAAGAAAGGCTAAACGAGACAGAGGGTGCAGTTCTTGTTAGGTACAGCCTCTGACACTATCACTATCAATTGTCTTTTGCTAGCACTGATCATCACCTCAATTATCTGGTGTCCAGCCTACCTGATAGGTTTTTGCAAACTATAACTCTTCTGTCGATGAACATGGAATAACGACAGCTAGGGGCAGATGGACAGAATACAAAAGAGAGAAACCTAAAAGTATTATACACATACACACATGCACAACTTCCACTGATGTCTCTAAAGCTGCAACGATTCAGCGCATCCTGTTGTGGTCTTAATATGCAACATTATAGTATACCACGTAGAAAGAACTGAATTTAAAATGCCCTGAATTAGTCTTTTTCTTTTCCTTTCTCTTATTTCATTCCCAAGCCTATTAAGTCTACAACAGATCTTAGAATAGAGTACAGCACCTAAAACCACACCTGGTAAATAATGTTTGGCAACTCGTTCAGAAACCATTACTGGATGTTTAAATAACAGGAAAAGAAAACTGGTTTCGTAAAAGTATGTTTGGCATGATTTTAATTTAAAGGACTTTTTTAAATAATTCCAATACGACAAACTCGAACCAAGGACTGAAAAAATCAAACAGGAACTAGCAGATAGCACACTGCCACTCTAACTGTAAATTTTTACCCATGCAATGTTTCCCACAACATGAGAAAATGGATTTTAGTGCAATATTAATTGAAGTTTTGCCAGTATAAGGTTCATGAGGTTAATTTGAAAAGAATACATTACCAATATATTTATAGCATTTAAATAAATTAGGATCACACTTCACACATCAATAACAGCTGTTAAATAATATTTTTATTCTATGTAAATTCTATCCATTCATCTCTGTTGTATAACAAATGACCATAATTATGGTGCTTCATTGGTAGGAAGGTCATTGGTAATCTTGTAATTTCTCATTGGTGTAAAAAGAGAAAACAGAACTGTTTGTGATGAATGTATTCAACCTTTTGCATACTTTGGTGCTTGGGACTATGCATTAAAATGCAGCAAGAAATTAAGTTCTTTACTTACACAGCATTTTTAATCTGGTGCTGTTGATTTGTTATAACTAAGGCATTTACAATGCCTTCTCAGGGAACTTTTTCCTGTACATTTTATATTTCTTCCTTAGAAACTAACAAGGTTGAAATATTCACAAAAATCCCCCCCCTCCAAAAAGCCTCACTAGAGTCAGAATTCACAAACTCAGAATTTGAAGTTCCAGTCTTTCCTTTTTAACTTGTAGCCCATGTATTCTGGATTCCTGAAAAAATGATATCTCAAAATCAAGTTGTAAAGAATGAGTGAATAAAATAAGAAAACAGGCTACTTTCTGGTAGTTTCTGAACTGAGATTACTAAAACAAACTTTTAGACTGGTATTTTTCCCTAGTTCTGTCTTAGTTTTATACAGAGATTTGCTTCTTACTTTCAAAAAGGCAGGAATCCCTGTATTTATTACAGGATTCAGAATATCTTTAGGAAGACAGATTTTTCTGCTCTAAAACAACCTATATTTTTCCTGTAAGAAAAATTTCTGCGTAATTTATTAACACAGACAATATACTGTCAGATTCAAATACACAATTTTATAGTTCTCATTGTATAAACACATGTTGTTTTCTAGTGGAATATACCAGGACAGTATGGCTTTTATGCACGGGAAATGAAGACAGTATATTGATTGCTCATTCAGAGAGAGAAAAACATGAGAAGGAACAGTGCCCTATATCTGGATTATCATTGAAACACTGATGCTGGAAAGGTCTTCAGAAGCAGGGATTCATGCAAAGGGAGTTCTTTTTAATGAAGCTTGATTTAATCCCGTTATTCTAATAAAGTGTAATCAATTGACGCAGAAAATCTGAAGGTCTAGTTCAGCTGCTGATTAGAGTTTGGTTGTTTTTAAGGCAGTGGAGACAATGAAAGAGAAGTAAGTTAATAAGCTTTTGCTCCGCTAATCCACACTTCCTGGAGCGAGCTTGAGTTTTGAAGGAGGGCAATTTGGAAGCTGTCTTAGCATAAATCTAAAGCAAGTCCGTGGCTGTCTAAGGGGAACAAGCCCCTCAGCATTCACCAAGACACGCTTCAAGGAGATTCTACTCTTAATCCAATTTACTCAGCCGAATAAGTCCCACTGCTTCAGCTTGCCAACAAATTAAAATCCAGCTTCATAAAAACACCTTGAATTTGGAAGGTATTGGCTGGCCTGCTAGACTTGAAACTTCATTTATTCTGGCTAACTTCTCAATTATCTTCCCAGCAGTGGAGATGTGTAAAAGTGCAAAAATCAATAGGATTCTATTCCCTTTCTATTGGAAAGGGAAAAATTAATGAGATAGGACACTCTCTTAATCAGAAATAAATGTTTTAATTCAGATAATGACATAGTTTTCCCTCGCTGAAGGATGACAAATGCTGGGCTGCACCCCCAGCAGAAGCAGTTTCAATTTTATTGTAAATATAAAAGGTATTGATCGGTGAGATGCACAAACCCTATTGCTTACAAAAGCCATTCAGGGGGACTGGGAAAACTATTAAGCACTGGGTCAGAAATCAATAAACAACACTGAAATGTAGCAGAGGTCGCCCTAAGGCTTCATGGCATCTTAGAAAGCCAAGTGGCAGAAATAGTGACAGAAATGTCTCTTGTGGAGCAATGTTAAGGATGAAGGGGTCATGCGTTTCATCTCTTCGAAGCTTTGACAGGTCTGTGGAACAGAACTAATGTAGTCTTTCCTCGCTACCTTTGATTTAAATACATGCTGATTCATCCGACAGCTAAGTGCAATGGTTGTTTTGGGTCATGCAAATGTATTGGCTCAGAAAATATTGTAGGAGTATTTTGGTCCAGCTCAGCTTATGTAAACAGGATTTTAATTTGAGATTTGTTTGCCCTCTTTACAAAAATGTGAATACAGAAGCACAAAGAAGTCTCTAAATCAAGATGTTCCAGCATGCAATTTTAAAGAGAAGTTTAAAGATACCGTTTAAAGAGGTAAGTTGCAAAGATAAAAATAACAAAAGAAGAAAAACAACAAATATTTTTACACCACAGAAATTATGATTTGGAACAGTATCATGAACAGCTTATTTTTTCCTTTCTGCTTAAAAGTTGCTTTCATTATAAAGGTTACTTCCTCTGCTAGAAATCACTTACCATCACCGAACAAACCACAGTCACCCCAAGTATGTGCTTTTGGTGGTCCTTATTTTGAAAGTGCCATATCTGATTGCAACCTGAATCTCTTAAAATACCCTGAGGACCACACTTGGCATGCACAGCTACTGCTCCATAAACACCCAGCAGAAACCACCTAGAATGAAGAGAAACATCAGCAAAAGCAGTGTCTCTTCACCAAGGTGGGAGCTGATTTTTCATAGAAGACATTGATTTGAAAGGCTTAAAGCAGAGTATCGAAACTTTTAACAGCATCATTTCCGAAGCAGAGTGAGAGCCAAAAAAAAAAAAGCAAAAACCCGAGTGACTGTACCTTCTGCTGTGGGAAATGCAGCTTCCCCCTTGACATGGATATGATTATAAGATTGGTTAGGGTCAGGTTACCCATCAGTAGGTGAAGTGTTCAGGTGCTGAGGATTTCAGTTTCATCTCACCTCAGATATTATGTCAGCTCCATGTCATTTTCATCACGGGGAATGATTTGAGGACTTGCTGTGTCCCCTGTTATTGCGGTCACTTGACCTCAGATGTAACTTCTGTTTAATACCAGCATTTGAACAAAGCCGAGGAGTAGCACACACACTCTGAGCCACCACTTGACCTTTTCGTGCCTGGAAGATGCCAATTGGCTCTAGCCTTCGGTTCCACTGCCCCCTCCATTTGCAACAAATGAATGTTAAGGCCTCAATGAATTGGCTCACATCTGAAGTTATATTTTTTCATTGCCATAAGCATTTTAAAATTGAATCCCCTTTTTATATTTTGTCCTGAAGTAATGGTATCTTTCCAGTTGCATTTGGTTTGGGAGCATAGAAACGGGCTTGTTCTTAAAAACAATATACAGCTCCGCCATGCACTAATTTTAAGTACATGGTTTAAGGGAGGACACGTAAAGAGCAAAGTGCCTTTGCTCTACAAAAAAGGACTGCTTTATGTTTCTTAATGAAACTTTTTCCTCTTCTTTATTAAGCGTGCCTGACTAAATCTGGAAAGAAAGTAGAAAAACTTTTTAAAATCATTAAAAAATACATGTTACTTTCAGTCACAGTACAGCAGATTTGCAACAGAATGGCCATACAAATATGCCATTATTGCTCAGCAATTCATGAATCACAGCTCATGTCAAATACATTACTACAGTGACTTCCGGAGATGTGGCCAGTTTAAGTGAGCCATACAGGCTTTTTACACTCATAATGATTCTGACTGCGGTTACTGCTCCAGCTAACAGCTGTTCTGGGGATGCCTCTCAGACGCCTACTTTTTACAGTGCACCTTCCCATGCTGGACAAGCCACTGTGGTCAACATCTTGGTGCTGATCTGCTTTACCAGAATTCTTCCGTGCTTGCTTGGTTACAAGAGTGAAGGAAATGTTTATGAACGTGGAGATAACAGGGAGAATAGAAGTAGTTTTGTTAATATGGTGCTGATTAGTAAAATCTGGCTGCAATTAGTAGCCTGATTTTCAAAAGATAAAAATGGGGTGTCCGAACATGGATTTAAGAGCAGTAGCAGCCTATGTCTGCACCACCATGCTGTGGCCCTGAAGGAGCAGACCTGGCCCGAGGCAGTGGCACCCATCTTTCAGGCAGGGTTCTTCCGGGCTTGCTCCAGCCTCATAGCAGCCAGTGCGTTGCTGGAGTGCAGCCTTCAGCTATTCATATTACTGGGAAGAAGTCTCTAAAACAGTATACGCTGAGGCAGTGATGGGGTTTGTTTGGCAGTGCATATACCGTTATATAGGGAAGATCACAGGGCTGCACAAGCCACCGCAGGCAGCTTGCTTTCCAAGCACTCCTCTCTAACCGGGAACAAATTCAAGCATGCGAGAAGATAGGCCCATAACAAATGTTCTCATCTCTGTTACCTTCCAAAAAAGTCCTGAATTAAATTAAAGTAATTACCTTTAAAATTAAAACACAAAATGCAGTACGCTGTCTTCTGAAAGTAAGGCATAAGATAGCACAATCAGTCATTCACTTCAGCAAGCAGTCTGGCCTCCCTCTCTTTACCCTAATGAGTACTCTGGGTCTCTCCATAATCCATCTTCATATCCCTATTACTCCAGGCCCACCAAGCTCTCATATGTGAAACTTAAAAATTATGGCCTAAAAATATGGCAGTTTGAGCAGGATAAGAAGACGACTTTCCAAAAATTCAAATTTCCAACCATTCACTTGACTCCAGATGCTAAGGTTTTCAAAAACACACTAAATGTTGCATGACCAAGACAAAATCATGAAGGCTGGAAGTGCTGCTGTTGCTAATCCTGCTTGGAAGATTTCTGGGCTGGAAGCATTTAGCGTAACATATACCTTATTTCCTTGGGCTGACTTTTAATGAAAATTGCCGGTAATAGGGAAAGAGAGACTGACAGTGACTCATGGTCATTACTAAGATCCTTCAAAAGGCATTGGAAAATACCACATTTTCAGAAGACATTTATAATATTGACAGTTTTCCATTAAATGCACTACATTATTTGTTTTTAAGTGACCACCTTACAAAAGCAACCTTTTATGCAAAAATATGTGACTGGGATTTCTTCATTTATTCACAACGTTGGGTTTACCCTGAATTGAAAAGAGAAAGCAGGGCAGAAGGGATAAACGTTTCCCACCTGACAGTGTTAGTGAACACGATCATCTGTGTCCCAAGGCCAGAGGAGATCCCTGGAGGTCCCAAGACCAGCCTGGCCTCTTTGCAACTGAAGTGTGCCAACTAGCCCACTTCTTGCTTTAATTCTTCTTTTATTCTAAGTATTTCACTGCAGCCTATCTGTTCAGTATGGCTTATGCAGCAAAAGTGGTGGGTTCCTTCCTGGGACAGCTATGCAGATGTTTTTTTACCAAAGAAATAATAGAGAGCCACTAACACAGCCGGAAATGAGGTTCTGTCTTGTCCATCTGACATGGACCAACCACCAGTGTGAACAGACTTTTCTCTCTGCCCATAACCAATATGTGGCCACACAGCTCCTTCTAGCAAGATCAGTTCTGCCTGCACACTGCAAAAATCAGTTCACTAAAGGTTCAACGTAAGAAACTTGAAATATAGTACACCATTAGAGGTGAGCTTAGTAATTCCTGCCCTATATAATTTCCATTTTTTTAAATTTCAAGCAGTGTGGGAGGAAGCTCTGAAGAACTGATTTTCATGGGATAAAGGAGCAACTGAACATTTCCTCTTCTGGTGTGCCATGTACAATACATGACACACTAGAAGTGCCCAGAGATGGCCTTGGGGAAGGGTTCAGGGCAGAAGAAGCAAGAAAAATTCTCTTATGATGCCAAGTAAAAAAGAAGTAAAACCTGACACTATGTGTCTCCTACTTCTCCTTTTGGGCCTTTATGTTTCAGAAAGGGACCCAAAGGCTGGGGCTTTCTCCTACTAAATAAAACACATTTAATAGCTATCCAACGTACAAACATTTTTCCAGATTTATTTAATAAAGAAATGAAAGTGAGATTATTATTTTGCTATCCTTATCTTTGACAGAATAGAGAACCCTTAAATCAATAGCCATTAATTAGAATAACTTGGCAGGGGGGAGCATGTGTTGAACAATATAGGCCATTCAATAGGCTCCTGCTAAACTGAATGTCCAAACAACTATTTCCGTACAGGACAGAAAAAACAGATTTTACAGAAGAAATGATAACTGATATTTTCATGAAAAGACCTTAAGAAAATGTGCAGCTTTAACTACAGAAGTATCTCCATTCACGGCAGTGTTCTCATGCTTCACCCTGCCCACATTTGTCTCCCCGAAATCCAACCTTATTTACAGCATGAGTGATAAAATTTTCTTTAACTTCAATGAGATTAAATATGTCCTTCTCTCACATTAAATGAGAAATTTTAACAGTGCATTCTGGAAGAAGGACAAGTTTAAGCACAAGCTTAGACTTAAATAGTTTGCTGAACTAGCACTTAAATCTTTAGTCTTCTTTCAGACTTTAAGTGCTGTACTCTGACTGTGCAATGGTTTCACTGACAAAAACCCAATCATCAGTAGTTTAAGCAACCTCACAAGCAGGACTGCTGATTAGCTGTAGTTTATAGTTCCTGGTTTATTTTTCCACACTTTTTCATTTTGCTACTCTTCAAAACAGAGAATAGCTCACTCAAGGAGCTGTTTATACTTGTTACCTTTCCCATAAATATTGCCAATCATTTAGCTTTGAAAAGGTAACAGTTATAAAGCCCTTACTTACATATTTAAGGTTTCAAAATGCAACTTAACTCCTGATTTTGATTCACTCTAACAAATTAGCTATATTTCATCCGCACGTATCATGAAGCCTCTGCTGTGTTATAACACAGCAGCTGCGTAGCAGCACTGGGAACAGCCATTTAGCAAAGTGAAGAACACTGCTGAGCTGACTCGTGAGGCGGGGGACAACACTGGGTGGGACGTTCAGGTAGCATAACACCTTCCAGCTACAACCATTTATGGTCAGGATTTTTTTTTTCTCAGCTGGTATTTACTGAAGCATTTCTGCACAGTAGTAGGGAAGCGTTGGGGGTGAAGGGAGAGTGGCTGCTGTGCTGCTGCGCTCGTGGGAAGCCTCTCTGAGTCCTCAGTTCAGACAGATTCGGAGCAATGGCAATTACTTCTCGGATATGTCACCACTCCTGTACTGCAGCAAAGCGCATGTCTCTCTGCCTCATTCATCTACTGCACCCCAGCAATCTGCAGTGCTTTTAATTTAATAATATAGAGAGAAACTTCTTGCCATCTCCATAGTACCACTCCTGGCAACACTTAGAATATTCTCGGACTGGTTCAGGTCAGACCCATTTACTCTTATTTTTAAGAACTGATATTACCAAAGGCAACTTAAAGCACAGCAATTGTAGGTCATATGGATTTGAAGTGGTGCCATCCCTTAACAAAAAATCCCCTTTTATTAATTTATATTGGAGAAGTTAAAAGCAGGAGTCAAACGTCTTAGAGGATAATGCCGTGCTGTATGCCAAATGGACCAACCCAAGTCTGACAGTGCCTGCAAATGGGAGATTCTTTTTTCCAAAAAAGAAGCTACAGTGAACATGTGGGTTTGGATGTCCTTGACATTTATAATTTACAAGAGGATGACTATTAGCAACAATATCCACACTCACTTTAAAACCGAAATAGTAAATGTCACTTTATGCTATCCCTACCTGGATACAATGCCAGCAGACATCTGAGAAATTGCAAGAATCTTGGAGATAAAACAACCTACAACTCTGTATTGAGCTTGACCCTGCTCAGCTGGGACATGGCAAGCCCCTAAAAGGCAATACATCTTTTCTAAAACAAATGGATTTCTGGTACTGTGAATGTGCCCATTAATTTCAAATAAGACATTGTGTACATAAAGTTTTTGGAGTTCTAGGATAATATTGCTAAGATAATATACAGTGTGCAGAGAGAGATTAGATACAAAAAGTATTTTCCCCACTATCCAGTCGAAGGCAATTGCAGCAATGTGTGGAACACAAATAGAATAGATTGGAGATGTGTTTTCTCTGTGTAGAAAGTTACCAATGGGAAAAAGGAGAGTTAATTTATACTGTTTGTCCTGAAAACATTTCAAGACAGAGGTTTAGAATGGTTCTCTGTGTTCTGAAATCAGATTGGAATTAATGATTCCATTATTTGTTTCATTCTTACCTTTGATATGGAAAAGAACATTGTGCTTAGAAACAAATGAATTATTTTGAAGCAAGTATTCTGGAGCATGGAAGATGGACACACTTAAAAACATCATCTAAAGCTTCAGTTCCTCATCTTCTCCAAAACGACATAAGCCAGAAATTTTCCCCAAGTGAAGAAGTTCCAGCAGAAAATACCAGATGAGCTGTTTCCAGTGCTCATGTACCCCAGTCATGTGGCACCATAAAAATATGAACTGTTACTTTATATGTGTTTGCTGAGTGTAGGAGTTTTGAGCTGGGTGGCTGCCATACCAGGTCCTTGTCCTGCAAGCCCTGCTCATATGGGTGGCATTTCTTCCTGCTGAGATCAATGCTCAGTGGGTAAGAATTACAGCTGGCAGGATAGAACCTTTGATTTTTTTCTTTTTCCTCCTTTGTCTTCATTGTCCTCCCTGAGCCTGAATCATAGAATCATAGAATCATAGAATCATAATCATAGAATCACATAACCATAGAGCCATAGAATCATAG